>NC_077230.1:375307566-375557566 GCF_027887165.1 Monodelphis domestica | reverse complement strand
TTTTCTTTGCACTTTTTTATTAGAGGTGAGGTCCCACAGGGACTTACTCCACAATAAAATCCATCAGTATTTATGGAAGGAAAACAAAAAGGAGAGCTGGAATCATCATATTTCAGTGCCAAATATGAGATCTATTTTCCCAAAGGGCTTGATGGGACCCTCTCTAGCAAATGAGTAATTTGGTTTTATGGTGACATCTTAGGTGTAATCATTTTAGACTGAGTTTTAATATAAACTCAATTGGATATACTATATTATGTGAGAGTGTATCTAATTGTTCCTATGAACCAGGTAGGGGTGTGATATTTTTCTTAACATATCACTTATTGTAAACAATAATTGACAAATAACAATCATATCTTTGCACTGGAGATATGAATTTTGATGACTCTACTCAGGTTTCAACCCACACAGAATCCTCAACCTGGGGATTTTATCCACATAGGTAATTTGGATCTGATTCAAATGGGGGATTAGTGTGAAAACATTGCTAGTGAAAGCATACAGATTTTTTTAAAGCTTTCCAGGAGGTAGACTTGGTTTGTATGTAGGGAATAGATTAGTGAGACTTAAGGGAAATTTGGTGTACATATCACAAAGTTCCTGTGTTTCCTTTCCCTTTACCCTTAAAGAGACTTCTGGTCTACCATTTCAGGTGATTCTTTCCATGCCACCTGTGGCATTGTCAACATTTGTTACTGCTTGTGTGGCTCATTAGTGGCTGCTTTCATGGCTGATATTTTAGCTGCAGTCCAAATTGGGCACAATGAAGGACAAACTGGGACAGATCATGCATGATTACAGTGATCAGGGAAAAGCATGGGACCAGTAGGATGGAACCTAGGTTTTGTGATGTTGATAGAGTCTATTGATCAGAGAAAAATGGTACTGGAGTGCTAACTAGAATGAAACTTCAGCTACTAGAGAGATCAGATTAAAGAGACCAAACCAGATCTCAAACCCCATCCCCATGTTTTTCTCCTATTCTCTCTGATTTATCAGAGAGCTGATTTCAACAAGTTCTAAAGATAATCACTTCTCTTATTCTTTTCCCCTTTTATAAGCTGGGAGGAAGTTTGGGAGAAGACAATAAAAGGAAGCAGTTTTTTTTACAACTTTGCTATTTGACAGTTCCTTTACTGTGTTTAATAAACCATGTGGCCTTTTAAAAGTTTTTTTTTTTAAAAAAAGGTCAAATCCCTCCCTTAAATGAGAGTCATTCAATAAGGCAGCTAACATATCATCCTCCCACTTTCAGACTTTTCTTCTCCTTGCAAAACATCCTTCACTTCCTTCCCCTTATCTTCATGATCTGGAGGAAAAATGGGACTGAAAGGGATTGAATGATGTATCTAAGGTCACCTAATTGATAAGTGTAAAACTAGAATTCAAAGCCAGGCTTTCCATTCCTAAATCCATTGCTCTTTTCACTACTTACCTGAGAAAGTTTATTATTTTCTCTGTTTTGTCTATTTTAACTCATCAAATTAGCTCTGGGAAGCACCTTAATAGCTATTTAGTCTGACACCTGAATTCCTTCTAAGATTCTTTGAATTCTTCAACTGGACCCATTCCTTGTAAGTCATTCATCTAAGTTTCTTAATGTCAAACCAACAAGTCAACAAACAATTTAGCAGCATGCCAGGCACTGTGGTAGGCACCAGGACCACCATAAAGAGGCAAAAAAAAACAAACAAACCCCAAAACCTGAAGCAGCTGAGTGGCACAGTGGAGTGTGATAGACCTAGAATTAGTTAGGCCTGAGCTCAAATCCAACCCCATACACTAACTAACTATGTGAGCCTGGGCAAATCACTTAATTCCATTTGCCTCAGTTTCTTCATCTGTAAAATGTGTAATAGATCTTAGAAAGATTCCTGAACCAATGATCCTTCCAAATTCATTAAAGGAATGAGAGAGGGAGGAGACATTTACCAAAATACTCTTCCTAGGAGCCTCCCAGAGAAGAAGTTAGGTATTGAAGAATACTGAACAATAAATTTCTATAGGAATATGAGTGATGATTATTTTTTAAAACTCTTACCTTCTGTCTTAGAATTGATACTGAGTACTGGTTCCAAGAGAGAAGAGAAATAAGAGCTAGGCAATTAGCATTAAGTGACTTGCCCAGGGTCACACAGCTAGGAAGTAATTATTTAGCTGCTCTTTGAGTGATGATTATTAATCTACCCATGAGGATTCTTTGAAGGACCTGAAGATGTTTAGCTTGAGAAGAGAAGACTAAGGGAGGGGTGTGCACAATACCCATTTTTAAGTATTTGAAGGGCTTTCAGAGGAGTTAGAGTTGTTCTATTCTCTTAAAGGGAGCAATATATAGAAATATTAGAGATAGATTTAGGTTCAATATCAAGAAAAACCTTCTAGCCTTGCAAATTATCCCAAAGAGGTAGTGGGGTCTCCCTTCCTTGAGGACTAAAAAAACAAAGTTTGGCCAATCATTGAGGAGTATGTGGCAGAAAGTATCTTGTTCAGGAATAGGTTGGTATCTTTGTATAAATCTAGTTATGCTGTGAGGGATGGTTCATGATTGATAGATAATTTAATAAAAGATTTGTCTTGGATGACAAATTTATACTATGATTTAAAATACATTTTATTGACACATATATTGTATTTTATATTACCTTTATTTTCCAAAGAATCCATTCCCTCTTTCTCCTAGAGAACCATCCCTTATAGAAGAAGGAAAGGAGAGATGGGGAAAATAGTTCCAAAAAATCCAACTAATATTTCAAAAAAAAGCCTAGCACTGTATATAAAGTTCTAAACCTTTATTTCCCCATTTCTGCAGAGAAGCAAGGGCAGGTGCCTTCCCATGTCTCTTCTTTGGAGTGAAGCTTGAAGGGAAGTGACAATATTTGGTGGATGTCTCTAAGATTTTATTTGTCACAGAATTATAGGATGTCAAGCCAGAAGGGGCTTTGTAGGTCATGGTTCATCCTCCTTGTCTCGTAGATAAGGAAACTGAAACTTATTAAAGAGGTGTGCCTTTTCAGGGCTGCACAGTTAATCCATAGAAGACCCAAGATTGAATTCAAGTTCCAGGCTTTTTTGGCACCAAATCTAGTGCTATACTGACCTTCAGGAACAATGGTGGACCCTGAAAGCTTCACTTCAGAGAAAGAATCCTATAGAGTCCAGGTTGGTGAGTGCATGGAATTAATCCAAGAGTATGTGATGTGATAGCTCCTTGAGGTTTGTCCCTGTCATTTTTCATTCCTTTACCTCAATCTGTCTCTGAACAGGCATAGTAGGAAAGCAAATAATAGTATCCTGAACTCCCCAGAAAGACTTCTGTGACCCAGTCTCCTACTGGCTTGCCCAGCATGCTTTGCAGTGATCCCCCCTTCACTTTCCATTTCAAATTCCAGGTAGAGGAATAAGAAGACAATGATCCTTCAATGAAAGATCTTCTCTCATCCCCAAAGCAAAGTAGTCTACCCAGAAAGTAGTTTCTTCTGTTCCAGAAAGAACCCAGGATAAACTAGTGAGTTCTCTCTCACTAGAACATACCATACAAAAGCTAGATAACTATGTATCAAGGATACTATGAAGGGGATTCACTTTTGAGTCCAGTATTACATAGATGATCTCTGAGGTCTTTTCCAACTCTGAGACTCTGTGATTCTGTCATCCAGCTCCGGGGAGGAAGATGCTGCCCTGAACCTCTCTCTCGCTTAGGAACCTCTACCTCTACACCTGGGAAGAGCCCTCATTGGACACTCTTAGAGCTGGGAAAGATGGAAGGGAAGTAGAGATGGGGTGAAGGAAAGGGTGCTATTTGTGAGCTGGTTTGGTACCTAATGTTTCTGCAAGACTGCTCGGCTAATTCCGGCTACCATCTGCCAGTACTCTGTACACAGAAAGGCAACACAAAATGAGTATCATCTTCATTTTTTAAAAAAGTTTCATATAGAGGAACAAGAAGATAGAAAGCAGTACAAGAGTATCAGTTCAGACCCTAAAGCAATGGGACCATTGCTGAAGTGGCAAAGGGGTTAGTCCAATGCCATTGGTCAATTAGACATATTCAACTATTCCATCCATGAATATTTGCCAAGTGCCAAAGATATTTGGGTCACTTTGCTAGGAAATGCTTTGCTTTCTTGGCCTCTCATGGCAAGAGCATGTACAGTACAAAATACAATATAAAGGCAAAAGCAAAAATCTTTGCCCTCAAAAGTCTTCTAGTAACTCCCCCACTGGAATCGCAAACTATATTTTAAACCATCAAATATTTTCTAAACACCATCAATTAGCTCGATAATATTTGGGGCTCAATATTACAAATGAATAAGATGTGGTCACTTAACTTTAAAAGTTTTATCATCTGACAGGAGATATATGAAGAATACTGATGTGTACTGATCTAAGAACTTTAAATTTTTTCTCGATAACCTTACTTTTATATAATTAATTTCTTTTGTTACCCTACATATTTTATTTCATTCATTTCAAAACATATTCTAAGAAGGTGTTGTCCAAGGGGCCTAAGAGATATAAAGGTTCAGAACCCTTGCCTATGAAAAAGACACTGACGTGGACAGGAAGAGACAAGTCAATATAGTGGAAATAGGGCTGGCCTTGGGATTGGGAGACCGGAGTTTGAACTCTGTGTTCCTCAAATATTTACTGTTTAGCTCTTGGAAAGTCAACACCTCTTAGAATCTCAGTTTCTGGGATTAGTATGAGGGGTATTATTGAGGGAAGTATTATATGTACTTACTAACTCACAGGACTGTGGGAAAGAAGTGCTTTGAAAACTTGGGGTATTAGTGTTCAGAATCAGGAGAAGTGGACATGTATAGGACATCTGTAGGGGTCACAAGGAACCAAGTCCAGCTTGATCTTAAAGAACACAGATCATAAGGCCATAGATTTAGACTTCCATGGGACCTCTGACCTGGTCTTGGAAAGTCCCATAATTTTCTAGATGAAGAAATTGAATGGGGAAATGGAAAGTTTGGGGCACTTGAAACTTTTAAGGATTGCCTGTTGAAAGGGGAAAGGGCTGGTTCTCCCATCTCATCTACCCAGAAAAAGTATCCCAAGTCCTTTCCTCATAGTATGGTTTCCATACAAAGCCATCAGAGATGTAGTTAATTGTTCACTGTAAACATTGAGAAACTAATGAAAAAAGGGAGGAATGTAAGGAAATTCTCTAGACAGATGACTCTCAGGTCCAAATAACTTGTCCTCATCTTCCTCTTGAGCTGTAGCCTTCATTACCAACTACCTGCTTGACTATTCCACCTAGATATTAAACATATGACTCAAACTCAAAATTTCTCAGATAGATCTCATCATCTTCCATAAATTTCCCTTTACTTTCTTTGCTGTTGTTCAGTCATTTCAGTTGTGTCCAACTCTTTGTGACCCCATTTGGGTTTTTTTTGGGGGGGGCAGAGGTATTAGTGGTTTGCTATTGCCTTCTCCAGCTTATTTTACAGATGAGAAATCTGAGGCAAACAGGATAAAATGACTTGCTTAAGGTCACACAGTTAGTATATGTATATGGCCAGATTTGAACTGGAAGATAAGACATTCTGATTCCAGGGCAAGCACACTAAACACTACATTACTTAGCTGCATGTCCTCCTTTTTTTGATATTTAACTTTTATTTAAATGTTTTCATTTACATGTAAATAAAAATTTTTAGCATTGGTTTTTAAATTCTTGAGTGTCAAATTCTCTCCTTTCTCTCTCTCCTCCCTATTCTTTCAGAAGGCAAATAATCTGATATATATCATACATGTTCAGTTCTAATATGCAAAAATTTCCATATTAGCCATGTCGCAAAAGAAAATATGAACTAGAAAAAAGAATAATAAAGTTAAAATATGCCTCAATCTGTATTCAGAATAGATAAGTTGTGTGTGTGTGTTTTTAATAAACCCTTCCCTTCTATCTTAGAATCAATACCAAGTATCAGTTCCAAGGCAGAAGAGCTATAAGGGCTAGGCAAATGGGGTTAACTGACTTGCCCAGAATCCTAGAACTAGGAAGTGTCTGAGGCCAAATATGAACCCAGGATCTCCTCCAGACTTGGATCTCTATCCACCAAGTCACCTCAAGGCCTCCCTAACAGTCCTTTCTCTGGAGGTAGAAAGTATTTTTCATTCCAAGTCCTTTGAATTTTTCTTGAATCATTGTATTGCTGAGAATAGCTAAGTCATTCACAGTTAATCATCCTATAATATTCCTAGTTGATGATCATACAATTTTCACAGTTGATTATCATAGAATATCTCTACCTCTCCTAATTTCTTTTTCTAACCATGGCATCACCATACTTCTAATCACCCAAGTTCATGATCTTGGTCATCCTCTCCTCCTCCTCTGCTCTTCACTTTCCATCATCTCTCTCCCCTTAACCAACCAGCTGTCTTATCAATTCTACTTCAACAGCATTTCACATATCTATCCCCTTTTAGACATTCACATGGTCACTATCTTAGTTCGGAGCCCCAACTGTCTCTTTTCTGAGCAAATATAATTGTCTCCAAATTGGTTATCTTGCATCTGAGTCTCTATCAACAAAGAGGCTAAATTGTTGTTCCCAAATCACAGGTCTAGTAATATCATTCTCTTCCTCCAAAACCATTGGTGGGTTCTTCTTCTTTTTGTTTTGGAATAAAATACCAAGTCCTCAGCCTGGAATTTAAAAACCCTTCAAGATCTGGCAAATGATCCTACAGAGATCCCACCCTGAATTGAGCCCTTAATTGCTATTCTATAATTGGTCCCCACTGTCACAACTGACAAATGAAAAACCCTAGAATATCTGTAGGGTTCTAGGACTCAGTAAAAGTTTCTTTTTGGTCTCCTTTATGAACTATATAATCCAATAGAACTGGTCTACTAAATGTCCCCTATACTTGGCATTCCATTTCTCCTCTTTGTCCCCCTACAGGGATTGATTGCACCCACTATGCTTAGCATGCATTCCCTCTTCATCTCTACCTCTTAAGTCCTTGATTTCTTTCCAGGCTCAGTTCAAATGTTACTTCTGACTTTTCTCCTTTTCCCAGTTAGTGCTTTCTACATTCTCAAATTATTTTATATCAGCTTATCTATCTATATTTTGTATCCCTTTCTAGACACCATCCCCACCCCACCCCCAGGCCAACTGGAATGGAAACTCCTTGAAGGAAAAGATAATGGTTGTGCCCAGATCTTCAGTACCAAGTGCAGAGACCTCCACAAAATAAGGGCTCAAGAAATATTTATATGAATTGAAAAAACCCAAATCAATTGATTCTAATCCACTTTGCCACTGATTCCTGTGTAACTATGGGTGAGTCATTGTTCTTTAGAAAGTGGTGGTGAGAATCTTAGAAATTAATGAAGCTTGCCAGGGACAGTAGCAGATTGGGGTCCAGATGCTCACATGAATCTTCCTCCCTCCAAATTTCAACTGAAAATACCAGGGGGAAAAAAGAACAGGAATATGTATATAAATATGGTAGGTAGCAGGCAGCCTGTTAGAACAGAATTGAATCCTAGAATGAGAAAGAGAAGATGAAAGTTTTCAACCAAGTTCTTCTAGTGACTTTTGTTAGACCTCAGATAAATCACTTATTTTCCCTGGGCTGCAATTTGTGCCCTCAGTAAAATGAAAGGGTCATAGGACTATGTTGGTGAACCTATGGCACACGTGCCAGAGGGGTCCACTCCCTTCCTCCTCTCCGCCATACCTGAGTACATTTTTTCACTTCACCTGCCCCTGTGCCCAACAGCCTGATCTGAGAGCTTCCTCCCTCCCTATCTGGGGTAAGGGGGTGGCTCACATGTGGTATTAGGGTACAGTTTGGACACTGAGTTTCTAAAAGGTTCTCCATCATTGTCATAGGATCCCAGAGCTGAAAAGGACTTCAGAAACCATTCACACTGATATCTTTATTTTACAGATGAGCAAACTGTTTGTCTAACATTACATTAGATCCTGTGACTCCAAAGATAGCCCTTTTTTCCACTTGGTCATTTTGCCTACCAATGACCTCAAAGTTCCCTCCAATACAGGTCCTATTACAATATTCAGGGAAATGACTTTATAATAGGTTTTGGACTCAATTCTTAGTTGAGTGGTTCTGGGCAATATAACTATGAAGGGACAGAATTGTTTTCTCCCACCCCCCAGTAGAGACAGAGACTCATCGAAGTCTTACCTGGAAATGGAGCTATTAAAGGAGATGTAGAGATAAAAGATTCAAGTGGAGAAGGAGAAGAAATGGAGATTCAAATGAAAAACTAGAGCCTTAATTAAAATCACCTGCCCTTGAGCTATCTTCAGGAGGTCCACAAGGATCACCTAAGGCTATTGCAGCCAGGACAAGTTGATCCAAAGTGTCCAGTCATTAAACTGCCCCAAGTGTAGATTATCTCTGCTGGTGCACTAAAGTAGACAGTGTAATTAGCTTGTCCCTCCTCTGCTTTCTCTCAAAGGGAACTTGTAGTTTAAAACTCAAATTTATCTACTCTTCAAATTGTTGATTTGCTGATTTGAATAGGACTTTAAAGCCAACTTTCCCTTGAAAGTTATAGCCACTTAGGATTGGTGTACAGTGTTTCCTTATACAAAATCAAGGGAATAGCAGGGTCAGGTACTGAAACACAGATACAGATAATGGCTGGGGTTAGTGCAGAGGGAAACACAAGTTTCAACAGACTAGGTCTGTTTGTTTTTCATCGTAGTTAGGGGCTCGGAACCAATGGGACCATGGCTAGGTTTTGCCTCACTCACATCATTCTCCACTTCCTTTCACACAGGTGCAAAAAAAAAGTTCTTTAGCAGGGTAGTTCTTAGAGCAGTCACCAGGAAGTAGGAACTGCCAGTGGAATGAGAAAGGATGTATCTTTTCCTATACAGCCATACACTCATTCCAAGGGTGAGAGCCAGGAGAGGAGGAGTCTCATAACCTTTCTCTAAGGGTTTATCCAGAGAGTCACAGAAAGCTACACAACCCTTACAAACAGCTGACATAAGGAGGCAAATTAGCAAAGAGAATGGTTCTCTGGGTGCAGAGAGAATAAAGAGAAGCCAATGAAGTAGGACTTCCCAGGGAAGATACATTTTAAGATGGGATTAGAAGAATGTTAAGGGCATTAATTGTCAGAGAGAAGAGCCAAGAAGAAATGGCCAAGAAGAGAACTCTCAACAAGATGACTGTCTAAAGGGAAGCAGATAGTCCAGTTCCCACATATCTACCTCAACGACAACAATAAAAAAAAACCCTAATAATGATCAAGAAATCTCCAGTGATAAACCAATGAGTGATTATTTTTCTAGCCCAGAATTGTACAGAAATCACAATCCCTGAACACAAGAAAAGGGAGTAACCAGAAGAGCAAGTGTCAATATAAACAAGTATGTTGATAATATCCCAGTACCAACAGAACCCAGCCAGTGACATGTGTAGTCTACAAAAGGTTGGGGTTTTTTGTTGTTGTTGTTGTTGCTGTTGTGTTTTTTTGTTGTTGTTTTGTTTTATTCTTTGTCTGAAGGTAACAGGATCAAAAGACTTTCCCTTGGAAAGTCCTGGAGTTGTTGGAAGCCCATAATGTCGACTCTCATGGTAGAAGGACATTGAAGCCCAGAATGATGAATTTAGCTTTGATAAAATAGGCAATAGGGAATGTCTGTAGATTCCTGAACACTTGAGTAATATGACAAACAGTATCTTTATAGGAGTCACTCCAAAAATTGGACTAGAATAGGGCAGAGAGGAAAAAGCCAATGGATTGGGAATCCAGAGACCTAGGTTCTAATCCTGGGCATATGAATTTGAGAAAATTGCCCTTGGTCTGATTTACCCATCTCTAACCAGGAGACTAAATGATATCTAAAATACTTTCCAACTCTACTATTTTACAATTCAATAGCCGGTAAGAATAGTGACTCCAGTTTCAGACAGAATTCATCTGTACATCTAAGTGTCCTTTTAAAGGAGTCATGTGTGGGACATCCAGACACAGGAGAGAGATGGGCATACATGGAAGGATATACAGATAAAGGACATTGTGATGATGGTTCACATATAGAAAAGTCTATCATACCTTTGACATTGCAAAGTTATTGCTCTCTTCTAATGGCATCATTCCCCTCCCCATCAGACCTGCTCTCTATCAGGCACTGCCCTCCATCACCCTCTATTGGGTGTTGCACTCATTGCTTTCTGATACATCTGGTCATCAATGCCTTCTGTCTTCAGCTTTAGTATGCTCAGTATAAAATCAACTATGTGTGAATTATATGATTATAGCTTTTCTCTTGGTTCTTTTTTCCTCTTTCCCCATCCACACAGGGTGGGAAGAGGCTTTAAGCCTTCTTAGCTGTGGTCCTTACCTGAACTGATATCTTCAGTCATTCATAACTTAGTGCTCCATTTATGAAGTGATAAGCTTCATAAAATTCTCTTAGGCTAAGGGGAGAAAGGAAGCAAATATTTATTAAGCACCTACCTAAGAGTCAGGCATTTTGCTAAGCACTTTGCAAATATTATCTTATTTGATCCTCATATCAACCCTGGTAAGTAAGTGCTATTATCTCAAATTTACAGCTAAGAAAACTGAGACAGGTGGAGGGTAAGTGACTTAATCAAGGCCACACATCCAATAAGTTTCTGAGGTGAAATTTAGCCTGAGTCTAAGGTCATCCCTCTATCCATTGCACCATCCAGATGCCTCATAATTCTAGGAAAGAGTAGTTCTCTGGGTGCAGAGAGACGACCGATGAGAATAAGGAGAAGCCAATTAAGTAGGACTTCCTGGGGAAAATACATTTTAAGATAGGATTAGAAGGATGTTAAGGGCTAGAAGACATCCCAGAGGCCATCTAGTCCAACTCCCTAATTTTACAAATGAAGAGGATGAGACCTAGAAAGTTTAAGTTATTTTCCCAAAGTCACAATGGATTCTAACTCAGTCTCTTACAGCACTGTTCTGTACCATCTCCTCAATCAGCATCCCTTTCCAATGGCTCTAAAGCAGTTCTATGATCTGAAGAATGAATAAGAAGAGTGAGACAGTAAAGGTGGAAAGACCTATTAGGAAACTATTTTGCTAACCCAAATGGGTGGCAATAAATGTCTGCACTAGAATACCAGCAGAAAGAATGGAGAGGAGGAGGATGAGACATCTGAGATATAAAATTAGTAGGACTTTATAATTGAATATCTCTGAGACACAAAGATACATAATTGAATTGTTGAAAGACCTGAAGCAAAGATTACTCCAAGGTTGAAAACATGGGGCTTATATCCACAGATTTGCAAAGGTCAGCAAAAAAGCAAGTTCAAGAGAAAAGATAATGAACCTTGTTTTGGACACATTAATTTTGAGATGCTGGGTGGGAAATCTGGATGGACTGGGCTATCCTGTGGTCATTGTGGAGCCCCAAAGAGATCACGACTGGAGAGACTTGGGAATTATCCACTTAGACCTAATAGTTAAAGACCAAGGGGGTGAATGAGATGGCCAAGACAGGCAGAGTTGAAGAGAAGAAAAAGGGTCAGAACCCAATAGAACACATTCCTTAAGGGCTTGGACAGAGGATGGAAAGTCAGCAAAGGACACAAAGCAAGAGTGCTTAAGGATGCTAATGGAGGATCAAAACACAGTGACATGTTTGAAGACAAGAAAGAACACATACATGAAATAGCAATGAGAAAGGTTGAAGAGTATGAGGATTCAAAAGAAGTCATTGGGTTTGGCCATCGGTGTGAATGGAAAAATAGGAGCATAGGTGAAATTATAAGAGATTGAAGAAGGAGTGAATGCTGAGGAAGTAAAAGCATCAGGAATAAACCTTTGTACAAAGTTGTTTTTTATGATAATTTACTGAAAACTTTGCATATATTACCACATGGTATGCTTTGAATGATTTCAATGCATTCTGCTTTCATTTTTCTTCTTTGGTATAGGCTTAGTCCTACAAGCTAGATTAAAAGCAAAACAAGTAGGGTCTTCCTCAGATCTCCCTCTGCCCTCCAACACAAGTCTATATATGTGATAGGTGCTCCATACAGATTTGTTGATTTGTTGACTAATAGATTGCAGGCAATATTTTGGAAAGAGTATCAACTATTCTAATACTTAGTGGACCTGGGTTCTAATCTTAGCTCTGTCTACAAGTCATCAAGGGGCCTTGGAGAGTTGCTTCTCTCCTCCAGACTTTATTATCCTCCTCTGAAGGATAAGATGAATAAGACTGTTTAATGTCTAAAGACCCTTTGGCTACCACATTCCTGTACACCTTGGTTTTAGCATAGATTGTATTTTAAGGTCCTTCATATCTCTAACACTTTATTAAGCCCCAGGAATTCTAAAATTCTGTATTGTAAGTCTCTTTCCTTTGATATTTCCTACGGCTCTTTCCAGCTCTGATAATTCTTTGTTCTAAAGCTCTTCTAAGCTCTGATATTCTATGTTCTAGGGGCTTGCCTTTGTAGCCCTGACATTCTATGTTCTAAGGTTCCTTTTAGCATTGCCATTTTATTTTCTAAGATACCTTTCATCTCTGATAGTTTATGTTTTGAGGCTCCTTCCAGCTCTGAAATTCTATATTCCAAGATCCCTTTCACCTCTGAAATTCTGTTTTAAGATCTTCTAAAGCTCTGAAAATCTGTTTTAAATTCCTTAAGAGTTCTGACATTTTATGTTCTGTTCACTGCCATAGTAGATCCACAGTTGTTATTTCTGTCCTCTTTTTTTAAAGTCAATTAGTTATATCTGACTCTTTGTGAACCCATTTGGTGTTTTTCTTGGCATCTTAGCAAAGATGGAATGGTTTGCCATTTCCTTCTCCAGTTCATTTTATAGATAAGGAAACTGAGGCCAACAGGGTTAAGTGACTTGGCCAGGGTCACAAAGCTCATTAGTACCTGAGACTAGATTTAAACTCAGGTTCTCCTGATACCAAGGACAGCACTCTTTCCATTGCATAATCTAGTTGTCCCATCACAATTACTTTTAAAGATTATGGATGTATCAAGTGATATAGTTCTCCAGGGAAGTGAGAGGAAAGTAGATGTTTGGGACTAATTTAGCTGGGCTTTAAAACTCACCTGGGCTGGTACAATAACAAAAGACACAAATTGTCCTTCTCTTTGTCTGGCTCAATACCCTGTTGTTCACTTAACAGTAAAGTCTTGATTGTTAAACCCCAAATTTAATTTGTCCATTTCCTCCCTAGTCTTGGCCATCTTCATAATTTTCATCCAATTTCCTCTTTGGTCAATTTTTCTTGTCTAGATTTTTCCTTGTCTGGCAACTTGGATTACTGACTTTGACTTCCATTTCAGATGTTACCACTACTGGGTCCTTTTGCATTGGGGGAGCTTTATATGTATTTTTTTTCTAGTTTGTTTGTTTGTTTTTAGTAGCATGTCAAACTCATTGATTCTTTTTTCTCTCTTTTGAGGAGAAAAATGTTTATATTTTCCCCCCCAAAGGACCACTTTGGCTGAATCACAAAAGTTTTGGCATATTGTCAAATTGTTCTCATTGGGTGGGAATAAAACATTTTTTTCTTCTATGATTTGGTTTTTAATCCACTTATTCTTCAGGATTGTATTCTACATTTAAGAATTATATTCCTTATATTCTCCATATATTCATTATATTTATATTCTCTCTACATTCCTTAGATTTGTCTGAATTTTGTGTTCAAATTCCTCTCTTGAATATAACTTTTGTGATATTGTGTTTGGCAAAAGATTTTTTTTTAAACCCTTACCTTCCATCCTGGAATCAATACTGGGTATTGGTTCCAAGGCAGAAGAGCTGTAAGGGGTAGGCAATGGGGGCCAAGTGACTTGTCCAGGGTCACATAGCTAGGAAGTGTCTGAGTTCATATTTGACCCGGGGACCTCCCATCTCTGGGTCTGGCTCTCAATCCACTAAGTCACCCAGCTGCCCCCTGGCAAAAGATTTTTTAAAAATTTCTACTTGTTTGCATTTATTTATAATTTTTTTTTATTTCCTAGCATATAGTCAGCTTTTGTTAAGGTCCCACGAAAAGCCAAGAAATATGTAGACATGTTTAATTCACACTCAATAGTTTCCAGAGGTCTGCCATGTCTAACTTTTCTAAGATTCTATTCAAGTCTTTAAATTTCTTCTTGTATATATTGTTATTATCATAATTAGATGGGTTGAAGGAACTAGGGATGATTAGACTGTAGAAGAGGAGATTCAAAGTGAGGCATGCAGCTGTGTTCAGGTCTTTGACAAGCTGTCATGTAAAAAAGAGACGAACCTTGATTTATATGGCACCAAAATGGAGAAACAATGACAATGGGTAAAAGTTACAAAAATGAAAAGTTAAACATAATGTGTATATATAGCTTGGGGGGGGGGGAGGGCAGGGAACTTCCCCAACAATTAGCCATTTGAAAGTGCAATAGGCTACTCCAAGAGCTCTCCTTGATAATTAAGCTGAAAAACCATTTGTTTGAATTTTATACTAGCGATTTCTTTCAGATATAGATTGAACTGGTTGGTCATTGAGGTCACTTCTATCAGATGATGTGATCTTTTGGTTAGGTTTATCTGGGTCTGAAAGGGGGATATTAAACAGCTACCTTTGGAGTTTTAACTATAAATTTCTCCCTATAATTTGAATAATTTTTTTTCCTTAACAAACTCAATGTTGATGCTTGCCATTCAAGACTTAGGGACATAGTACTCCCATGATCTGGAACATCTGCATAAAATTTTTGGCCCTTCCTTCATGCTAGAGAAATCTAACTTTTTTCTCTTTCTTTTAAAAAAAACAAACCTTACTTTCTGACTTAGAATAAAAACTAAGTATTGATTCAAAGGCAGAAGAGCAGTAAAGGCTAGGTAATGGAGGTAAAGTGAGTTGCTCAGGGTTATACAGTTAGGAAGTGCCTGAGGCCAGACTTGAACCCAGAACCTCTTATCTCTAGGCATAGCTTTCACTCCACTGAACTACCTAGCTTCCCCTTTTCTTTTCTTTTATGGGGCATTTATAGTTCCTTATATGCATTTATGAATTACTAAGCTTTTAAAGATATCTTTACATTTCTAGCTTTTGTGTCATCTGCTGACTTTAGTGTTCTTTTCACAAACTTTAGCTTTTTACTTATTTTAAACTTTAAGAAATGACATTTATGGTATTAAATGATAAAATATTAATATTATATCATACAATATGTATATTTTATACATTTCTGAATTTCTAAACTTCTGTGTTATCTGTTGGACTTCATGAGCCATCTGTAGCTTCTGCAAAACTTTCAAAAAATTTCCATCTAAAGTTTTGGATGATTGCATATAACCTATGTCAAATTGCTTGCTGTCAGAAGGGGGAAGTCCAGGGAGAAAGGGAGAAAATTTGGAATTCAAAATATTTTTAAAAATGTTAAATTTTTAAAAAATTTTAATTGAGAAAAATTTTAAAAATTCACATTTAATTTCTTACTCCAGGGAATATATTGGAAATAAGACAGGGAAAGTTGCAATGTGGAAGGGATACCGGTATTTAGTATTGATATTATTTCATTATCTACAGTCAGTAAGCATGATATAATTTCCCTGCCTACCTCTTTTAAATATGTTTTTACTGTTGCCTTGTCTGAGACCACAACTGATACTCTACTTTTATCAGTTTTATGTGATGCATCATAGCTTTGACTTTAATCTCTCATTTTAATTCTGTGTGAGTCATTGTTTCAAATGAATTTCATATAACTAATATAGAGCTTTCTAATTCTGTCTGCTACTTCTTCCATTCTATGGGTGAGTTCATTACATTCATAGTTATGGTTATTAGGGATGTTTTTCTTTCTTTTTCCTACATCTTACCCTTTATAATGGTCTAAGTCTTAGCCTTCCATTCATTTCTTTTAGTTCCCCTTTTATAAATTCCTCTACTATTAATAGGACAGCTAGATAGCACAATGGAAAGAATGACAGTCCTGGAGTCAGGAAAACCTAAGTTGGCCTCAAATACATACTAGCTGAGTGTCTGTTTGCCTCAGTTTTCTCATCTGGAAAATGAGGTGGAGAATGAAAATGCCAAGCCACTCCAAAATATTTGCCAAGAAAACCCAAATGGGGTCCCAATGTGTTAAACATTATGGAATTAAACATGATGGAAATGACTGAAGAACGACTTTACTATTAATGTTTATTTTGGTTTTAGTTGAAATGGTTTCCAGAAAGTTGATCTTTACTGGTATATTCTATGTTGTCATCTTTACTAAAAATGTTTTTCTTTTCCTCTTTCTAAGTCTTGAGTCCTTAGCCTTTGTCTTCCCCTTATTTTCACCATGATTTTTTTCTTCCATCTCTTCCTCACAATCTGCCCTGAAACATCTTCACTGAAATTTTCATGCCATTCCCAGATGCACAAAACACCTGCCCATCACTGGGGTATAATATAGCCATGCTCCTTTCCCCCCATCTGGGCACTTTTCATTGTTAACGTTTTATCAGTTCTTCATTGTTCCCTATTGTCCAGTATGTGAAGGGTTGCCATGGCAAAGAAAGATTAGACATTTTCTGCTTGATCCCAGAGAGCAGAACTTAGAACAATGGGTGGAAAAGTTGTGATAAGACAAATTTTGGATCCATTTAAGGAAATTAGAACTGTCTCCAAATGTAATGAACCATTTTGGGAAGTAGAGAGTTCCACATCTTTATAGTCTTCAAATAAATTCTGGTTTGTTGTTTGGGGGAAGGTGTTGAGGAGCACACTGAATCAATTGGCATTTGAGTTCCCTGTCAACTTTGCATTGAGTGCTTTTACAGCCCATTCTGCATATGCTTTTGTTGGTCTCCTAGCCCACATTCTCCTCCCCCAAACTGTTGTCCCTTCTCCACTCAAATCATCTTCCATCCACTCTATAAGGTAGCTAGTCATTTGCATATCATCTTAACCATTAGAATATGAGCTCCATGAAGTCAAGGGCCATGTATTGTGCTTCCTTTGCATCCTTGGTGTCTAGCGTAGTGACTGGCACCTAGTAGATGCTTAATAAGGGATTGTTGACTGATTGACTCCATTTTTCCAAACTGGTTGGGTAGAGGAGCATCTACCCAGGACATAAATCTTTGCAAAAAAAAAGGCAAAACATAAAGTGATCTTATCCTAGGGACTGTTAAACCTATTTCTTCACCAAAGAAAAACAATAAAAAAGAAATGCAATATTTTGAGGGTGAGAGATGTCCAGTGGAATCGGGAAGGTCTCAGGAGGTTAATTCTCACAAAATCAATGCAATCTCAAGGTAGAGGGAGGGGCTGAAAATTGTCAGTGTGTCTGAACTCCAGGGGGTGATGGAAGCAGCTGGTCATAATGAAACCCCCTTTTGCTGAAGAGGTAATGTGCTTAGAGGCTGCCAGGCCGATAAAGGGATGCCTATTTATCAGCCTGCATTCGCAGCATTGTCGACCAGGGAGATACATTTTAAGCAGTCTCCTCTTGCCAGCTCCTGCTAGTTATCTCAATAAATGTGAAGTTGTAATTTTTCCCCCTCCTACAAAACATTCAGAGAGCAGAGTATTTAGAAGATGAAGGGGCGACATGACGTGAAACTCATTTTTTAGACATTCAAATAGAGTGCTGCCAGCAGTAGGCCAGTAAGGTCCCCATCCCAGTAATGAGCAGCACAGAATGGCAATGGAGCCTGGCTTGGATGAGAAACATCCTGATGCTGGGGGAAAAGGAAAGAAAGCTGATGTTCAAAGAAAGAGATTGCCAGCCAGTGCTGCAAACATAATAGGGAGGATGAGGCACTACATCCTCCCTGGGGTGGGTGTGAGAGATTCCTCACGTAGCTCACAATGGACTGGTCATGCAGAGAATGTCTACATTAAGTTCATGACTTCTAACTTTGGCATTTCTTTTAGAGGCAATTATGAGCCAGGATATTGAGCTGGGGTCAGTTCTAGAAGAGGTAAGATGGGTAGAGCACCTGGCCTCAAAGATTTGTGTTCAAGAGCTAATTCTGACTGTATTAGCTCTGCCAAACCAGTTAATTTTATAGTGCTCCAGGTAACTCTCTGACTCTAAGTCCTGACTTGTGTTGGTAGTAGGAATTGTTTTTATTAAATTATAAACTCCTTGAGGGCAGGTATTGTCTTATGACTCTTTTTTTTTGTATCCCCAATACTTAACACAGTGCCTAGGTGTTTAATAATTTGATTGATTTTAATTGATTTATTTTTTTTTTCATTTCAGTGTCCCCTGGACCAGTGTCCAGATCTAGTCACTTTCTCCATCCCAATATTAGGGAATAGAATTGGTTTATTATTCTTCATATCTTCCTGTGCATGATTAGAGAACAATTTGATACAGTCTTGAACTGAGATGCGTTTAGAGTTCTATATGTAATCTTCCCAACTGAGCTTCCTCCTTCTGCCCTAGAGGAGAGGTCCCTGCCATTAAATAATGGGGTACGAAAAAATGCTGTGGAAAGAATAGACGATGGCATAAATGAGCCAATCAAACTAAGTGGAATTGGCTTGGAGGGATTTTTGAACTCCAGGGCAAGGAGGTTAGCTTTGAGAATGTTCTTCAGGAGAATGTTCTTCAGGAAAATAGATTTCTATGCCTGGAGCATCAGTAATTGGTGCTGAATGTAACATGAGGTCAAGGTGACTGGTCCAATTCATGAGATCTTCTACTCTCTACCTACACTCTCTCGTTGCTGAGTTCATCATTTCCCATAGGATTATCTAACATTTCTCTACATATGGCACCCACATTTATACAACTAGCCTTTATCTTTTTTTCTTGGGATCCACATCCATACCTGCAATTTCCTGGATATCTTAGCATTATACATTAGGAGTTAGTAGGAACTTCATATACTATCTCCTTGAATTTTTTTGTGAAATAATTTTCCCTTTAGCCTTTTCAAGAACAAAACTCTATGTTTCCAGTTTCCTCCCCAAGGCTATTGGGATCTTTTGTCTTTGTCAGGGATAAAAGGATAAAGGGAAGAGTTGACTAGCCATAGTGATCCCTGATTGAGGGTGGCTTGAATATCCATGATGAACATTGACCAAAGTATGGTTGGTCTGACCACATGTATGATAAAAGAATGTGCTGGAGTCTTCTAGATCCCAGTAAAGACATACCCCTCTTGTGATGAAGTAATAAGGAAGGAACTGAGGCCTCTAATCCACCTCCTCAGTGACTATTTGCCAATCAGAGATATCTTGGGATGTTCAAGGGAGGAAATGAGTAGTAAGCTCACCAAGGACCCCTTTTGGGCAGTAAAGAGAGACAACTGATGAGTTTAAGATATCTTGACCAGTCAATTAAGAAATTAGTTTAAAATTAAGAAATATTGATTCCTGAGAATTTCAATTGTTATACTTCCATTTTATAAAGATATCTATATATCTTTATCTAGATAGGTGCAGGGACTTGTCCAAGGTTACATAGTCATGAAGCATCAATGGAAGGAATTGAATCCAGGTCTTCTGACTCTAGAATATTCCTAATCTAGGACATCACCTACATATTCCATAGGTAATCCAAACCTAATCTCTCTCTTGCCCTGAAAATCCACACTCCATCCTAACTTCACTTATTTTGTGCAGGAGACCCAATCCTTCCAGTTACTCTGGATTACAACTTTGGAATTATCCTCATCTCTTCTTCCTCCCTAACTAACTCTAATATTCAGTCAATTGCTAAATCCTATAAATTCTGGCTCCCCTATATCTTTCCATCCTCTCCCTTCTCTTTATTTGCATAGCTATTAACCTAGTTTATACCCTTGTATCTTCTTACCTGAGACTGCTAAGTGATGCATTGGGTCTCAGACATTAACTACCTATGGGACCCTGTGTCTTTGTTTTCACAATTGCAAAAAGTGGAAATAATGAAAGCACCTAGACATAGTATTTTTATAGTCTTGGAATTATCCTCATCTCTTCCCTCTCTTTCATTACCCTTCATATTCAACTATTTTCCAGTCCTGTTGGTAACTGATCAGATGAGAAAATATTTGTAAAACACTTAGCACAGTGCTTGGCACAGAGTAGGTGCTTAATAAATGCTTATTCCCTTCATCTAGACTACTACAAAAGCTACTCTTTCTCTCTCTATCTTTGGAAATCCCCAATTTTGTCTTAGAATTGATACTAAATATTGGTTCCAAGAAAGAATAGTGGGAAGGACTAAGCAAATAGGGTTAAGTGACTTGCCTAGGGTCACACAGTTAGGAAGTGTCTGAGGCTAGATTTGTACACAGGACTTCCCATCTCTAGGCCTAGCATTCTATCCACTGTGCAACCTAGTTGTTTTTTATAAAGGTCTCTTAATTGATCTTCATATACTCAATTTTTTCCCTCCTCCATCCGTCATATAATATTCCTGAAGGGTAGGCTTGATCATGTTACTGCCTTCCTCAAGAACTTTCAGGGTCTCCCTCTTGGCTCTAGGAAAAACAGAAATTCCTCTGACTGATATTTTCAAGCCCTTCACAGTCTCTCCAGCCTATCTTTCCAGACAGAGTTCCCATTCTCCCCTTCAGACTCCCATTGTATGCAGATTGACTCATTCACTCTTCCCTTTACAACTCTGCTCATGTCTCACCTCCAATATGAAACTGTTCAGGCTTCCCTTCCCAGATGTTAGCTCTCCCTCTCTCCCTCTAAAATTTGTGTGTATTTTCTTGGCATATTTTTTGTATATTTACATATTCAGAATTTAAGCCAGAAGGTCTCTAATGGTGTGGCCCACAGATTTATCTTTGACCCTATGCTATGCACCATTTTTATCCTTGCTTTGGATAAAGACATAAATGCCAGAATTATTAAATTTGCAGAGGACACAAAGCTGGAAGGGATAGCTAACACATTGGATGACAAAGTCAGACTCCAAAAGATCTTGACAGACTAAAGAATAAAGCTCAATCTAATAAAAGGAGCTTCAGTAAGGATAAATGTAAAATCTTAGTCTTCTGGTAAAAAAAAAATAAAACAACATAAAAGTGATAAGCAGAAGGTGAGGGGGTGGCACACTTAAACAGCAGTTTGTCATAAAAAATCTAGAGATATTAGGAGATTACAAATTCCACATAAAAGGATGTGCGACTCGGTAGCCCAAATGCTTCATCGAAAGAAGCATAGCTTCCAGCAAACAGAGGCTCACACAGCCTAAGAGATGGGATATGAACCCAGGCTTTCTTTCTTGGCCAGACCATACCTAGAGTACTCAGTTCAGTTTCTGGTGCCACAGATCAGGAAGGATATTGTTAAAATATTGCATCAGAATATTCCATGACTCCTCATTATTTCTGTCACTCTCTGAGGACTGGACCAGGGCTCAGGTATTAGACTTCATATAATTTTTCTGGGATCACAAGAGCTAAATTTGAGGCTGTGGAGAAGCAAGGAGGCTCTCTTGCCCATTATCCAACATTTAGGAACAAATGTCCTCTAATTGGATAGTGATGTGGCCAATGTTACCAAAGCACAACTCACCTATGTTTCAGGGAAGTTTATGGAAAGATTTGTATGACCTGTTACATCTTGCATAAAAAATAAAGCTCTGGAGTGGAAAAGCTACAAAAGATACTTCGGTACTTCCAAAAGAGGGCACACTCCCAGGTGCTATAAAGTTTCTATTCTTCTGCTTACTTTCTTCATGGTGACGGAGCTTAGATTTAGTATTTCTGCCACCTATGCTTTTATCTGAGTCAGATAAAATAGGATAACACTGTAGGGGAAGGGAAGAAGGTGTTACAGGACAAGACTTTGGCACCAATGCTATTTGAGGCCAAATTATTTGATTTACACAGTGAAAAAAGCTCTGAGGCTGATGCCATTCTTTATCAGTAAGACTGTTTTGAAAGGTCCCCTCATCACTTTCAATCTAATAGCATCCAGGAACTATTTATTTTTCACCAACGAATGTGCTACAGAAAGATGAGTCTGCCACCTAGAACACTCCAGAATGTGGCCAGAACCAAATTAAAATGTAATTGCAAAATATTTAAGAAAATAAACAAAATAGAATAAAACAGAGATGATGTTAATATGTGATTTTCTGAGTTAATATTTGGCATGCAGTAAACTTTATGAAAGTTTAGTGGCTTCTATTTTTATTTAAATTTTACATCACATATGTAGATGACAATATGCCAGGTATTATAGATACAAAGATAAAGTAAAAATATTTTAAAATGGGGAGACTAGGTGGCTCAATAGACTGAGATCCAGACCTAGAGATGGGAGGTCCTGTGCTCAAATCTGGCCTCAGACACTTCCTAGCTGTGTGACCCTGGGCAAGTCACTTGATCTCCATTACCTAGCTCTTACCACTCTTCTGCCTTGGAACCAATACACAGCATTGATTCTAAGATGGAAGAGTTTAAAAGAATATGTTATAAAAGCAATCTTTTTTATCAAGATACTTACATTTTATTGCTTGAATTCAGTATGTAAACAAATAGTATATACTTAATGATTTAGGAAAGTTGTGAACACCATAAGTTAAGGGAACAGGAAAAGGTCCCCTCAAGAGGTGGCCCATGAGCTGAGCCTCAAAAGATGGAAACTAGGGATTCAAAGAGACAAAGGTGATGAGGGAATGTATTCGAGGCATGGGGAGACTATGCAAAGGTTTGGATTTGGAAGGTTAAGCTCAGGGAAGAGTAAGCCTGCTTGGCTTAATGGGAAATGTTTGAAGAGAGGCACATTAACAAGCTAGGAAGACTAAACTATTGAGTACAGTGAAGGGTGTCTGTTCTGTAGGGCATGTCACTGTTCCCTTGTCCAACACATGCTGTCCTCTTTTCTTAGTGTTCTTCCTTTTTGTACTCTGAAGGTATGGTCAACCCCAAAGCAAATTCAGTCCCTCCCTCTTCTTCTCTGGGACTTCAAGGTTCTACTTGAGGGAAGGTAATAACTCACTTTTATATCTAGTCTCGGTTTTGAGTCTCCCACATTGGGGAAGGGAACTGAATTTAGAACATATGCTCCTTGTAAGTAGGGATTGTTTCATTCTTTGTTTCCCCATCACCTGTTCCAATGTGTGGTGCATAGTAGGTCCTGAATAAATGCTTAATGATTGATAGACTGAAAAGCACTGTTGGAAGCAATGCGAGGGCATCATGAGAAGAAAAAGGGAAGGAGAGAAAGGAACTTGGGGCAACAGTTCCCAGTGGATTCTGTAGTGTGAGCCTCTCTAGTTGTGAACTCTATTTATGTCCACACTTCCCATGGATGCTGTTTATTTGTGGGATGCTTTGCCCTGAGTTTACATCAAAGATGTCTTGTTGCCACAATTTTTACTTTGTTATTTTAGTCAATGCCTCTGCTTTGAGGTTTAAAAAAAGGGGAAAGAAAAGTCCCTTATATTTAAAAAATATTCTTTGCAGCACTTTTTGAGATAGTGAAGAGCTGGAAATGAAATAGAAGCCATTTGTTAGGAAATGGCTGAGTGAATTATGGCACATTCATGTTACTGAATATCATCACAATGTAAAATATGACGAAT
Source organism: Monodelphis domestica (assembly GCF_027887165.1). NCBI lineage: Eukaryota > Metazoa > Chordata > Mammalia > Didelphimorphia > Didelphidae > Monodelphis > Monodelphis domestica. Next base: position 375,534,061 of record NC_077230.1, on the reverse strand, counting down.
ATAAAAAATTCAGGCATATGTGGAAAGACCTGTACAAACTGACATGGAGCGAAGTGAGCAGAACTAGGAAAATATATCTGTAAAGCTTTTAGCACAATGTTGGGCACATAGCAGGTGCTTATTGTATGCATATTCCAGGGGACAGCTAGATGGCTCAGTGGATAGAGAGCCAAGCCTGGGGATAGGAGGTTCTGGGTTAAAATCTAGACTTAGACATTTCCTAGCTCAGTGACTCTGGGCAAGTCACTTAACCCCCGTTGCCTAGCCCTTACTGCTTTTCTTTCTTGGAATCTATACTTATAGACAGAAGCTAAGAGTTTTATAAACAAACGAATGAATGAATGAATGAATGAATGAATGAATGAATGAATATTCCCTCCTATCCCTCTTTATGAACACACCAAGTTGGATCAGGGAACTCTGTTTGATCACCCCCACTGTAGGAACTACAGATGCTTGATGGGATGCACCAGTATTTTGACAGAGATTAAGCAGTGAGAATATGAAGAAAGCAGGAAGAAATTTTTAGAGAATGTGCAACAGTAGCAACCAGGGAAAGAAATATAGTCAGGACCAGGTAGCAGATTTTAAGCATCAGAACTTAGAAGTTCTCCCTGACCCTGTCTAGTACAGAGCAAGAAAATCCAGGACAGATCTCTGTTTGGCAACTTTTTCTCCACTGCACATGGGGAAGTGGGAGTCATCTTAACCTCAAATTCACTGTCAGTTTGCTTTTTTCCTTTTTTAACTTTTCATAATCTTGACCCTGTCTAGTTTTTTGTTTTTGAGTAATCATTTATTTTTACTTTTAAATATATAACAATACAATATGTAACATAATAATGATATATGATTTGTTAGAAATATTATTTACATTTATTTACTTATTCATTACATTAAAATACCCAAGTAATTCCCTCCCATCTTTCCTTTCCCCAATAGAGAAGGCATCGATTGACAAAGGAAATAAATATATGTAAAATTATGTTTTCCTCATTTGTATTTATCAGTTCTTTCTCTAGTGGTGATCACTTGTTTTTTTTCTTCATAACTTCATGTCAGTCTTTCTATCTTTTAATGTTCCTTCCTGTTATTCCTTGTCAGGTATTCTCTTTTCTAGTCAAATTGACCTGCTAACTGTTCCTTGTAAGGGGCATTTTGAGTTCTACCTCATGTCTTTGCCTAAGCTGTTGCCCTCATCTCTGTTGTAGAGAATCCCTCACTTTCTTCAAAACAAAGCTCAGGTGCCACCAACCTAGATGACTACTGTTGCTTTATATATGCTTTATATTTCCTGATTTGAGTCCATGTGGTCTCCTCCAATAGAATGTGTTTCTTTTTTAAAACTCTTATCTTCTGCTTTAGAATTAATACTGTGTATCGATAATTCTGAGATAATTCTAAGAATTCCAAATCATCCAATTGGTGATTCTAAGTCAGAAGAGGGGTAAGGACTCGGCAATGAAGGTTAAGTGACTTCTCAAGGGTCATATAGCTAGAAAGTATCTGAGATCAAATTTGAACCCAGGACCTACTTTCCTCAATCCACCGAGCCACCTAGCTGCCCTGAATAGAAGTTTCTTGAAGGCAGGGATTACTTGTGCTTCTAGCATTGAATTCAGTACCCTGAATATTGTTTTTTAAAATATATTTTTATTCAGTCATTTCAGTTGTGTATGAGTTGAGGTTTTCTTGACAAAGAGACTGGAGTGGTTTGCATTTCCTTCTCCAGCTAATTTTTTTCAGATTAGGAATGGAGGCAAAAAGGGTTAAATGACTTGCCCAGGATCACACAGTTAGTAAGTGTTAGAGGCCCAATTTAAACTCAGGAATATGAGTCTTTCTAACTTCAGACGCAGTACTCTGTCTACTGCATATAGCTAGGGTTTGGTAAATATTTATTGAATTAAAGAGAATCAGCCCTATCACTTCAGATGTCAAAGAACAAAGAGAAAAAATATATTGATTGAAGTGGGGGACTTATCTGAAAGCTAATTAACAAGTCAAAGAAAAATTATGCAATAGAAAAAACCTGGGACAAGATGAGTGGATTTTGTCAGCTGATTGAAATGCAAGTGATAGAGGGAAAAATCAAAATAAATACATTGGATTATAAGTGTATTGAAGAAGGTTTCTAATTCAGCAGAAGAACAAGGGAAGAGGCAAAGATACAACTTTAAAAAAGATGAAAAGCAACATGAAAAGTTAAAAACATCAATTGAAAAAGCAAAAAGCAGAAAATATTCAAGAAAAGATAAATGGATGAATGGCAATAAAATTGACAAAAAACATCCCAAATTGTCACAGGACCAAAAAAAAGATAACCCAAGGTAAATTTGGAAAATTGACTTTTAGAATAAAATATTATTGGCATTTCAGAGATATGGAAAAAAAGGAAAAGCCACTTCTCCCTATATTTAAAAAATTATTTAAAAATCTTAATAGATATCTGATATCAGTCATTTAACAAGCATTTTTAAATATTATAATAACTATCATTTATGTAGTACTTACTATGTGCCAAATACTATGTTAGGTGCTTTACAAATATTATTTCATTTGATTCTCGCAAGAACCTTGGGAGGTAAATACTATTATCATTCTCATTTTATAATTGAAGAATCTGAGGCAAATGGAGAAAAAACATGTTGGGTAGGTGCTATTATTATCCCCATTTTATATGTGAAGATTAGTTAACTGATCCAGAGTCACACAGCTAGGAAGTGTCTGAAACTGGAAATGAGTTCATAACTGCATAATTCAATATAAGTTTTCTGGATAGATCTATATCTATATATCTTCCTGACTCCAAATCTAGAGTTCTATCCAAAGCACCACCTATCTGCCTCTTTAATAAAGGATTTATGGAACAGCTGGATAGCACAGTGGAGGGCCAGACATGGAATTGGGAGGATCTGGGTTCAAATATAGCCTCAGGCACTTCCTAGCTATGTGACTCGGGGAAAGTCATAACCTTAATAGCCTAATCCTTGGTGTTCTTCTTTCTTAGATTTATACTGCAACAGAAGGTAAGGGTTTTTAAAAAAAGTTTACTACATGCCAGTAACTGTTACACACAGGAGATACAAACACAAGAACAAAAAAATATGTCAATGTGATCAGTCCACATCTTTGCATTCTATAAATTTCCTGTCCATTTTCTTCTATCTCCCCTCTGCAGATCTGCCCAATGTGATTGAAGTCTTGCTCTAAGTCTCTTTTGTTAAACTTATGGTTGGACTAAATATTTAACTGGTCACCAGGGATTTAATTTCTAAATCCCAAAAATGAATTACTAAAGTAAAATGGAATTTATGGTAGTTTATTTTTACAATAGAGGGAAGATATTAAGGAAGAGAGAAAAGGGGAGAGGGAGAGAGAGAGAAAGAGAGAGCTCCGGCTTCCTCTGAGCTTGGTAGAAATTCTACCCAGCCAGGGGAAAAGAGTCTCAAGATGATGGACCTTTCCCGGAGACTCATGCCTCCAGAAAGGGTAAGGAAGAAAGTCAGCCTTTATACTCACCACGTGTTAGTTCAATCAGCAGATTCTTTTATAAGCCTCAACTCCAGCAGGCTCCACTCCAAGTGTGTCTCTTTCAAAACTCCAAGTCTCTCTTCACTACAAGTGACTCTCTTTATTCCAAGTATGTCTCTGCACTCCAAGTATGTCTCTGTGTATCTCTGTTTCCACTTTTAAAGACCTTTTCCTCTTGTGTTACTTCCCCTAAATTTTTATGTCTACCAATTACAGCCAATGCTCCACTCCAGTACTGCCCACTCTTTCACACATGGGTCACAGACCTCCCACTCAATGTATGAAATGGATGTTCACACCTTTTTGTGGTTAAAATCCAAAATGGGTAGATCTCCATACTCAACTTTAAGTACTGTGCTTACATTTTTGGAGATTAAAATCTAAAAATAGACAGGTGATTACAATTTAATCTTCACAATCAAGGAAGAGCTAAGTACCTTCATTGTTACAATCAGGAGAGAGCCAAATCCAATCTTCACACTTTACATTTTGTTGGTACCAGTGTAAGAACTGAGTTGTCCATCTATGGACTACTCCTCTACTATAGTAGTTACATGAGCCCCATTTTCTTTTCTACTCATGTGTTTCATGGAGGACAGTCTATCTGCCAACTCTGAATCTCCTCAAATCAGCTTTCCACATGCATACAAGTCCTCCCAAGAAATGCACTGATGATCCCTCGTGTCCCTCGTGTCATAGTGTGGTAATGTGGAGAGAGAAACCATTGAAGTTAGTCATCTAGGAGGTACTCTGGATTTCTAGGTCTAGCCTTCATTCTTCTATATGGTAATAATAATGATAACTCACGTTTATATAGTGCTCTATGTTTGGTAAAATACTATGCTGACATCTCATTTGTTCCTCTGGCCAAATGTTCCTGGTTAAATGCTATTATTAGCCTCATTTTATAATTGAGGAAATTGAGACATGGAGAGGTCAAACAGCTTTCTTAAGGTGTCTCAAATATTTGAAGAAGGATTTGAACTCAAATCTTCCTTACTCCTAGTTATGAACTCTTCTCTATGCCATTTTTATTCTTCTGGGTATGCCCCTTTCCTTCTGTCTAGCATCCTCTCTCATTCCTTTCCCCATCCCTTCCCATTTTATGAATTCCTTTATTGTTGGAAACTTCTATGTTAGACATTACTATTTTATACAGCTTTATGGACTAGCATCTCTTGGTCTGTGACATTAGAAATTGGAATCTAGTTAGAAATGAAAATCTGAGAGTTTCTTCTTCCTATGACTCATTGTTTTTCAGTCATTCAGTAGTGTCCAGCTCTTCATGACACCAAGGACCATAGCAGGCCAGTGATTTTGATGAGGTTTTCTTGGCAAAAATACTGGAGATGTTTGCCATTTCCTTTTACAGTAGACTAAGGCAAACAAAGGTTAAGTGATTGACCCAGGCTAACACAATTAGTTTCTGAGGCCAGATTTGAACTCAGGTCTTCCTGACTCTATCAAATCTATTAACTAATTCACCTATTTTCATGGTTTTGGCCTGTTATCATTGTTGCCCTTCTGATTGAACTGCTTTCAGACTGTCCATCAATGGGTACAGTGTTGACCTGATGCTTCAGTTTAGGAAGTGTTGGCTCTTGGCCCCAGTGCTTGGGAAGGAATGATTTGTCCTTGAGGAGATGAGACTCTAACCATTTGCAATATAATTTATTTGGGGTAATCAGGGAAAGCTGAAGTTGTCGGTGAAATAATGCAGAACTAAGGATCAGCCTTTCCACAACAGGGTCATTATTAAATCCACCTCATCTCCCTGTTTATGTTTTAGAGACCTAAATTATAACTGTTCTGGTTACATCTTTCCCTAGTATCTCCAGCCTTACCTTTTGGGCTTCTAGCTATGGATGATCTCATCAGCTTCATCCCTTCCTTTGGTTCAGATAAAGCACCCTAAATAAAGCCCTATGACTTTCAACCACCTAGTTCTTTTGAATGTTTTGTGCAAGTCACTTAGGTCCCTCAAAATGGAAATAGAATGGATGCAAAAGAACTAAATTCATATGGTGCTTCTGCCATTTAGTACTTGTGTGAGTATGGGCAAGCATTTTTCTCTGAATTTCATCTTTAAATTGAGGGTAGTCAATCTGTACAATGGAAATGACCTCAAGGACACCTTATATTTCCAGATTTATGATCTAATTTCTCCATTGTCTTTTGGGGCAAACACTATTTTTATTCTTCATGGATATTCCAGAAATTTCTAGAATCACAAAAAATGACTAGGAAAATATGTTTATTAAAGAAATGGAGATTTGCACTATAGGATTAGTTTGAGATAAATGGCACGATTTGCCTAAGAAGAAAAAAAAACCTAGAGGAAAAATAAATTCCAGATTGGAAATAGAAACCACAAAAATGTACCTTATAAACAGGAGGGAAAAAAACAACAACAAAGAAATCCAGCATGATAAAATCCAAGACTCAGATCTCAAACACATAATTATAAAATTTCAGAATGATTGTGGAGAGATTTAAAGCTGTGAGGGATTTTAGGGGCACAAAGACAAACGAAAGGACAGAAATTAAGTTAGGGAAGGTAAATACAATAAATGACTTGATTTTATACTCATGTCTTTATCACTCATCATGGGAAAACAAAAAGGAGGCTGGGAGTTGAGAAACTGAGAATATGTGAACAATAAGGACCATTGGAAGTTTATTGGAAGAATTTAAATTTATGCCAGATGGAAATGGCATAGAAGTTAGAAATTAAACAGAGATTTACATGCACTTTCTGATCCCAAGTCAGAGTGAAGTCTTTGACAGAAATATAGTCATTGTTGAAACAGGAAATAGAAATGAAAAGACAAACTTGAGTCTAAGTGGTCTAATTATCTGGAAACAATTCTACTTTGTGTTCCAAAGAGTTTAATACCTATGTGGAAGGATCACTTTCTAGAAAGTAAATGTCTCATTAGCCAGATTTCCTTCTAAAAGAAAATCCATGATGAGATTTTCCAGTCTAATTGCTAGATGTCTTCAGACTTCTCCTCTTCCAAAACAAACAAATAATCATACAGACAAATAAATAGATAAATGAAAAATGAATGAATAAAAATCAAAGGCAACGGCAAAAACTTGTCTTCTATAAACTAAAAGAACGATAACAAATCCCACTTCTATGAGGTGCAGTTTTATTGCCACTTTTTCTTACTATAGTATCCTTTATTATGTATTATGTAATATTATGTATTACTTTGAATTGTGTTTTCTATCTAAACAGAAAAGGTAAACACAATAAGTTCAAAATGGATATTTCCCTCAAAATTAAAAGTCATGACATATATTAAAAAGAAGAAAACTTGATCATATGCTTTTAACAACACTAGTTTGGGGGGTGGGGTTCTTAATGAAACAAGTGATAGCAGTAACCAAAGATAACAAATGATAAACTGAGCAATTTGGGGTATATTATCTTTAAATACTTTTGCACTTTATAGAATCATTGTAAATAGGATAAAAAAAGGGAGAAGTTGATTTGAAAAATTCTTGGCATCAGTTATCTCTGAGTTATCTATTTATGACATGTAAACATTAAGACAAATACATAAGCCCTTCTAAAATGAGTACGTGGCCAAAAGATATGAGCAAATAATACTAAAAAGAAAAAAAACACTTTCAAACCATTAACAACCATGTGAAATATTGGCACAAATCACTAATAGTAATAGAAATAGAAATCAAACCCACAATGATGTTTCAACTTACGTCCAAAAAATTGGCAAAGATGACAAAGACAGTAATAGTGAGTGTCAGGGAGGTTATGGAAAGACAGGCACACTAATATAATTTTGCTTGTAAAAATGGATTTTATTGATTTTTTTTGTTTTTATATCACCTAAATTCTTCCTCTATTCCTCTTCTAACTGCCTCCCAGAGAGCCATCCTTTATAACAACAGAATTTTTCTTAAAATAAGAGAAAAACTTTCAGTAAAATTGATCAATATTTCAGAAAATCTGAGTTATATGCCATATTTCACGCCTTTGGACCCCAACCACTACAAAGCCGGAGAGGAGATTTTTCTTACCTCTTCTTTGGGTTTAAACCTGTTCTTCTTTGAGTTCATTTCATTCCAATGATTCTTATTGTAGTCCTTGTGTCATTATTGTCATTTCCTGTGTCATACACTTCAATTTGTGTCAGTTTACATAAACTCCCCCCATGCTTTTCTATACTCATAACATTCTTTGTTTCATAGAGCATAGTGATACTTCATTATATTGATAAATCATTAAAACCATTCTCCAACCAATTGGTATTGGCTTTCTTTCCAGTTCTTTGCTACCACAAAAAGTGCCACTATAATTTTGGTATAGAAAGCCTTTGTTTTTGCACAATAATACCCTAGCATTGATTCTGAAAAGTAGATTGAAATGATGCTAAGAAAGTCAATAAAAGACCCATCCGTACATTTTAGCCTGTCCCTGGGCATATATTTCAAAGAGGTCAGTAAGAAAAAGAAAGGTCCTCTATATAGCAACATATTTATAATATGGTTAATGGCGGCAAATACCTGGAAACAAAATATTCCATATGTTGATAATGAACAAATGTGGCTCAAGCAAGAGTCAAAAATGTACCTTCCTCCTTTCTTTGAAGAAATGAAAGATCCTGAGTGAGTAACAATTCATATCAGTCAAATGGTATGTTAATTAGTTTTGCTGAACTGTCCCCCACCCCTATTTATTCTCTACAATAAGGTATAGTTTTCATGGGAGAGAGAGAAAGGGGTATATTGGGAAACAGAAGCGAAACAAAAACAACATATTTCAATAACAATTTAATTTTTTAAAAAGGGGAAAAAATAAACACATTAATGGGAACTTGTGAGATACATTTTGAAGACATGTGGACCCATTGCATGTCTTTTTTTTTTTTAACTCTTACTTTCTGTCCAATTAACAATTCTAAGACAGAAGAGTCAGGGCTAGGCAAATGGGGTAGTATCTTATGAGTGTGTGTGTGTGTGTGTGTGTGTGTGAGAGAGAGAGAGAGAGAGAGAGAGAGAGAGAGAGAGAGAGAGAGGGGGGGGGGGAGGGAGGGAGGGAGGGAGGGAGAGGTGGGGAGGGAGAACATTGGTTCTGAAAAAAGTAGAAGACCTGGATTCAGGTTCCACCTTTGACACAATGGCTGTGTCTGATCCTCATCAAGTGAGTTACTCTTTTAGTGCCCAAACAAGTTTCTAAGACTATAAGCAACAGAAAAGATGTCAGCCTGCATTGGGAGAAGTAATTACCTCATCCATAAAATTTCTAAATGAATGAAATCACATAGATTCAGTCTTTATCTATCTCTCATCTATTTCTATGCATCTACTTATCTCTCCATCCATCCGTCCATTTAGCCATGCAATGCAATAAATACACGTGGATGTATGTATATAAACACATGTATACACACTTCTATAGCCATACATAAATCCTTACAATATAGGTTTTAATCTGTAAATTTTTATTCATCCTGATGATTTGTACATTTTATTTTAGGAAAGAAGATAAACACTTAAAAATCAGGAATAACAAGCAACTAATTGAAGAAAGTTTGCAAGATAAAAATCCTCTTTGGTCTGCCTGGGAGATAATTTTGATGAGCAGGACAAACTGCACAAGGAACTCCCTGTGAGCCTAGAGAGAGGCAGTCACAGTGGTGATGCCTTTGACATTTGTAAGCTACAGTTTCCTCCCCAAATCTCCTAAACTCTGAACCTCATGTGACTCTCCAGGACTTGTCTACTAAGTTCTAGGTGGACTGTGATCTTCATCAGCAAAAAATGATGATAAGATTTGCATTATTCTTCAAAACAAAACAAAAAACTTTACCTACTATATTAGAATCAATACTATCAGTTCCACTGCAGAAGAATGGTAAGATCTTGGCGATGGGAGTTAAGTGACTTGCCCAGGGTCACACAGTTACGAAGTGTCTGAGGCAAGATTTAAACCTAGGATTTCCCATCTTCAGCTCTGGCACTCAATTCATTGAACCACCTCATTGCCCCCTAAATTGTTCTTAATAATAATCAAAATGTATATTGGAGAGGGCAAGGATGGGAAGGAGTTGACCATCCTAAAATCAAAATTCTTTCTATTAAACAGAGAGGACCAATTCAAAGGGAATTACATGGAAGGAAGAAGGGAGGAAACATATTAAGCTCCTGCCATGTGCTAGACACTGTGTTAAACACTTCATAATTATTATGTCATTTGATCTTCACAACCCTGAGATGATATGCAGATGTTATCATCTGCATATCACAGGTGAAGCCTAGGCTAAGTGACTTACACAGGGTCACATGGCTACTAGTTGAAAAGTAAAAATTTTACTTAAGTTCACCAATAATTTTAGCAATGAAAAAGTTACAAGAAAAAATAAGAAAAATTCCATGAAATTTCACTTAAGCAAAGTAAAAGAAATTAAAATTCCAAAAGACAAATCCAATCTAATACAATGAAATAACATGAATCGTCTAAATTCCTTCACTAAAAGAAAAAGAACCATAGGTTAAAAAACAAAATATATCAATGTTTATTTACAGGAAATACATCTCAATGCATGAAATAGAGAGAGATTAAAATGAAAAGACTAGTATAAAATATATCATACAGCTCCAAATTAAAAATTAAAAAGTGGAGATGATAGAGATGCTTCTAGATAAAGTTGAATTCTAATGAAAATTCTGATAAGGCGCCTAGTGCTGCAGTACCTTTAAATAATAGTTACATACCAAACGAAGTCAACAAATACTTACTAAACTGCTTACTAATTATTAACATGCAATTTACATGTACCAAACTAGAACAGAACAAAATTTAAAGATAGTTAAACATACAAGGTAAGTTAACAGATTTACAAGAAGGAATAGGTAACATAATAGTAGTAGAAGCTTTTAATATTCTATTATCATAATATGATTAGTCCCATTTAAAAAAATATTAAAAAGGAGCATCTAGGTTGGCTCAGTGGATAGAGAGCCAAGTCTGCAGATGAGAGGTCCTGAGTTTGAATCTAACCTCAAACATTTCCCAATTGTGTGAGCCTGGGCAAGTTAATCAACCCAATGCGCCTCATTCTTATTGCTTTTTTTTTCCCCTTCGAAGCAATACTTAGTATTGATCCTAAGACAGGTGGTGAGAATGTTATGAAAATAAATACATGAATAAGTAAAAATGTTAAAAACAAAAAAATCACATAATTAAACAATATATTTAATAAGGTAAGCAAGAGTTATATGCAAAATCAAGAATGAAAGAAGCTGGGACTGCACTTTTATTTAAGCAGTCAGTCAATAAATGTTTATTTTGCATCTACTATGTGCCAGGCACTGTGCTAAGCTCACGCAGAACTCTCATAAGATTTATTACATACAGAAGCATAAACGGGCTTTGGCTAAATTAAAAAAAAAAAAAACAGAATACATACTCTCTCTTCAGACCATAGTACAATAAAGTAATAAATATTAATGATGATAATAATATGAAAAGGGATCATAAAGTTAAAATAAATTTTAATCTGTCAAATAATAATTGGGTTAAAAAAGAAAGCAGAAAAATTACAAAAAATGTTTAAATGATAATTATAACATTAATATTATTTATCAAAATACATAGGATGGGGAAGAAGTGGTTCCTAGAAGCAAATTTATAGCACTAAATTACTAATTAAAAAGAGAAAGAATAAATGGATTGTTTTCATCTAAAGACAATGGAAAAGGCATAGAGTTATAGTCCCAAGGAAAGTTGAAAAGGAAAGATAATAAAGATAAAAGCAGAGATATAAAGGTAGAATAAAAAATTGGAAAAAATGATTTAATAAATTAATTCAAGAATTGGTTTTCATAGGACCAATAAACTGACAAATCACTAGCAAATTTTAAAAAGCAAAGAAGAAAACACAAATCCTTAGCATTAAAATAAAAGGGCAAGAGATAGTAAAAGAAATTAAGAATATAATTACAGAAGGTTCTACGCACATATATATGTATGCTAAGAAACTTGGGGGCTGGAGTAAAATGAATAACTATGTGTAAGCACATCAGGTCATACATAGTCTTTGATCTGGAGGAGACCTCAAGAATCATCATTTGTTCAGTGCCTTCTATGTGCCAGTCACTAGGATGCAAATGCAAACAAAAACAAAGATGGTTCCTGCCCTAAAGGAAATTATAATCTAATGAAGAAAGCTATACACAAAAGGAAGCTAAAAAGTGAAGGGGAAAAGAAAATGAGAGTGGGGAAAGAGGAATAATAGAGCATTCCAAAAAAAAAAAAGCCTAAAAGCAATATATCTGATGAGAAATGGGAAGAAAATCTGGTTTAAGCCCCCTCCTCATATAAAGGCTCTGAGGGCTTTGCCTGCCAATTTGAGTGTCTAATCAGAGGGGAAGAGGGTGCTGATGAAAAGTAAGAACCAGTAGATTCAATCTTGCAGAGTAATGAGATTTCCAAAAGATGAGTTTCCCAATGATGGAAGGCAAGATGGAGAAATCCCAAGAAGTCTAAGAGCTATGTAATTGTAGGAAATGGAAATATGCACAAGGATGTATTTACATATACACTTGAATATATATAACTATATTTCAATATAATTAGTTTCTTTATAATCCTATTGATTTATTTCATGCATTTAAAAACATTATTCTAAAGAATCAATAAGCTTCATCAGATTGCCCAAGGGTTCCATGACACAAATAAGGTTAAGAATCCCTCATCTCATCCTACTCCTTCATTTTACAATTAAGGACCAAGACTTGGAGAAAATATACTATTTACCTAGCTTACTCTTCTAGAAACTTCAGGAAGTTTCCCTTTGGGTGAAATCTGGACTCTCCTTTTCTTTAGCTGAATTATCTTACTCCCAGCAGGAGAGGTCCTTCATTCTACATTATTTGACATATATTCTCTCTTTTGTTTTACCTTCACTGGTTTCTATTTTATGATTTGGATAAATTGCTGTTCACCATGTATATTCATTGTGAAATTGGTATTGGATAGTGTAGGGGTCAAACTTTGGATACAAAGATTGGTCTCCCCCCTTCTCCCAGAAGTGACAAAACATTAAAAATTTAGCTAGAACCTGATCATATCACTTAGACAAACAATATTTAAGGGAGTGGATGCATAACTTTCTGGTCTGGTACCCCCACTCTCAGGGAAGGGCAGAGTTATGACCTCTGGCCTCAAATCCCTGCTTTCCCTCCTGGGAGAAATAAAAATTTCCCTCAAAGAAGGATTGGGGAAGTAAAGGCTAGCAATGCCTATTTTGTCTTTCTTCAAGCCTCCCCGTCAAGGGCTGCTTCCCCACCACATGTGGAGCCTGTCTACATTTGTGATGGACTCCCCAATGTCACTCTGCTACATAAATATTAGATGGTGCTGAAAGATGGAGAAAATTATGCAACATTTCCTACTGGGTCCACTATAAATTGTATTCTTATTATGGCCTTTCAACAAACTGCCTACTCTGACAAAAATAGAGAAACTTAAATAAGCCAGTTCCAAAATAGAAATTGTGTTCATTCTTTGTTTTTGAAGAGGACTAATGACATCACAGAGTGTTATCTTGATTTGTATATGAATTGGATTTAAGTGAGGCAGAGTTATACAAAGTTCTAAGACTCATTCTCTCTTCCCTAGTCATCAAAGGGGCAAGGCAAAAGCATGGACATCTAGTGACACCCAGGATACAGTGGATGATCTTGGCATCTTTGATGTCTGGCATAGCTCTAACTCTCCACAGCCCCCTTTTCAGCCATTGTCTTGGCTTATCTACTCCTTCTATTGGGGAATGAGGAGATAGGGATTGGTAGGGAGAGATGAGTCCTCACATGCTTAGGGTAGACATCTCTCTAACTCATCCACATGTTTAAGGCAGGAGGTTACCTTTAACCTGGTTTAGCCCTTCTGCCAAGATAGTTTTACCAAGATGTATCTGCTGTGCAGGCTACAGCTTCTTGAAGTCCCACAGGTGAGAGTTGGGGGATAAGTGTACACCAAAGGTTGATGATCAGCCCTGAAAAGGTTTTGATAAGCTCTTGCACCAGAGGTACTAGTTCTCCCTGAATATTCCATATACCTCTTTCGAAAAACAAAACAAAAGAAACTAGATCATTAGTGAATTACCCTTAACTTCCCTTCCTTCAGTCCCCCCCCCAAATAAATGCCCAACCCAAATCATATCCTTGGCCCAAATATGTTTACCAGTGATTTTATTCAAACTTTTAAAAGAACAACCAGAGTAACAACAATTGCTTTATAAACATAAACTCTAAGCATTAGGAAAGATGGACTATAACCCAAATCTTAGTATGAAACAAAGACAGGCTTTATTCTAAAACCTGATAAAGACAGCACTAAAAAAGAAAATAAGCCCAACTCATTAATGACTTTAGATTCAAAATGCCAAAAAAAAATTCGGAAATAAAATACAAAACATATGGGAAATCCTTTTTCGTAACCCCAAATAGGATTTATACAAAAGATACAATAATCATTCAGTATAAGGGAGACAATCAATTCAATATATCATTGGGCAGCAGTTGGTGAATGATTAAATGGATGATATCTATCAATGTAATGGAATGGTATTCTGCCATTAAAAATGATAAATATGAGAAATGTAAAGATTTATGAAGATTCACATGAAGGAATGTGGATCAAAATAAATAGAACAGAAAAAGTAGTATACCCACTGACTATGGCTCTATGATAGGGCTTTATGTGACAGGGCTATAATAATACAAATACACTAATAGACAAAAGAACAAAAAAGGTATTATATATGCAAGAATTCATTTTAAGTACAAATAATTATAAATGCATGTTTAGGTGGTAATGTTGTGGTTTATAGTAAAGTTTATTATAAATTATTTATAAACAAAAAATAACACATTAACTAGAAAATGGATAAGAATTAGCAAACAAGCATTTTGTTTTGGTAGCAGCAAAGTGAATGAAGGTGAATTTATACTTCTAGACTTTCCAATATGTTATAAAATAGTTCTTTTCAAAATTATCTTGTAAAAGGAAAAGAAAAAAAAATTAGTGTGGAGAAAAGACCAGACCCCCTCAAAATAGAATTAAGTATAGACAAAGCATTAATGTTTGATAAACCTACAGACCACAAAAACAGGGGAAAGGATTCATTGTTTAATAAGCATTTGTTGAAGAAAAGGATTAGCAATAAGACAAAAATTAAATTTGGATTATAATAATTATAGAAAACATTTATATAATGCTTTAAGGCTTACAAAGCACTTTTACAAACATCATCTCATTTGATCCTCACAATGACTCTCTGAGGTTGGGTGTTATTATCAACTCCATTTCATATAGGTCAGCTAAGCGTCAGAGAAGAGGAACAATTTACCCATCATCCCTCAGTTAGTAAGTGTCCATGGTAGAATTAGAAACCAGGTCTTCTTAACACCCAGTCTAGGACCTACCACTTAAGTATTCCTCCTCACTTCATATCACATAATATATTCTAGATGAAAAATAGAATTAGGTATAAGGAAATGAAATACAGGACTCAGAAAAAAAGATAAATGATGTATTTACCTCAGTGTTGAAAGGCATGCATTTTTTTAAATTCTAAGCAAATAGACTGAATATACATCATTAGAGGATCATTCTTAAAAGTTTTAAAACTTTAAAACAATAATCAAGATAAAAAGAAAATGGTAAATTAAGGAGAACATCTGCAGCAAATACAACAGATCAAAAAACAGTGACTAAACTGTGTAAAAACTGAATCAAATATTCTAGGCAACACCCGGTAACCACTAAAATGGTCAAAAGGCAATTTTCAAAAGAGGGTATGCAAAGTATAAACACAGGCCTTGCAGGAAAAAATAATAATAACTTTCAACTAGTTCTATAATCAAAAGTATATTAAAATAGCTCTTAGGTACCACTTCAGTCACATCAAATTATTAAGAATAACTAAAAGTGAGAAAGCTCAATACTGACAAGGGCTGTGAAAAAAAGGCTCATACATTTCCAGTGGAATTGAACATTGTTAGAATCTTTATGAAAACACAACAAATTACAAAGGATATTCTTATTGTCTGACAGACCCAAGAATCCATTCCTGGGAATATACCCAAGGAATGTCTTCACAAAGAAAAAAAAATCTCTATTCAAATATATAGGTAACTGAATTAATTATAATTCCAAAGAATTAGAAAAAACCTAAATATCCCAACAGTTGGTGAGTGGCTGAATAAAATATGGTGTGTTCTATAAAAAAGAATATGACAATGCCCTTAAAACGATTATTTTTTAAATGAGGAATAGAAGGAAATTTGGAAAGGTTTATGATGCAATGTTAAAAAAAAAAAGGAGAGCTAGAAGAATGGAAACACTGACCAAGACTATATGAAAGGGAAAACAGGGGCATAAATGTAGAAGTAAATGGAGATTTTGAAATCTGTTGGGACTGTTTGTTTTGTCAATTAATTATGTCTAACTTCATGACCCATTTGAGGATTTGGGGTTGCGTTTCATTTTGGCAAAGAAACTAGAGTAGTTTGCCAATCCCTTCTCCAACTTATTTCATAGATGAGGAAACTGAGAGAAACAGAGTTTTGACTTGCCCAGAGTAGTACAGTTAGTACATGTGTGAGGATGGATTTGAACTCAAGTCTTCCTGACTCCAAGTTTGGCACTCTACTTATTTCCCCATCCAGCTGCCCCAGTGGGATTCAAGCAAGCAAGTAAGTAAAGTAAGTAAGTAAGTAAGTAAAAAAACCCGCTGTTAAGGATACTGTACAAAGAAATGTATTTTAAAATGTAAATGCTTGTAAATGTATGCTTATTTGTTTTTTGTTATTTAGAGGTAAGTGCATAATAAATTATTTATAAAAATTTAAATTAAAATAAATAAATTAATTAAAATGAAGTGCTCTTCAGCTGAAAGCTTTTTCTAACACTTGTGAGAAAAGGCTCCCTAGACTGTCATACTCATAGTGAAGTAGACATTGGTTCATATATTTCTCCAGATTGG
The DNA here is from genome assembly GCF_027887165.1 of Monodelphis domestica. Lineage (NCBI taxonomy): Eukaryota > Metazoa > Chordata > Mammalia > Didelphimorphia > Didelphidae > Monodelphis > Monodelphis domestica. The sequence goes on along the minus strand of NC_077230.1, from coordinate 375,517,502 downwards.
TTTGAATCAAAACTCCTGCAGGGGTCTTGGGAGACCTGGGGGATTGAACCCCTGGTGAAGGAGAGGAAAGAAAAGGGAGTAAAGGAAAGAAGTAGTGAGACCCAGTCCAGTATCCAAAGTCCATTCAAAAGGAATGGGAAAAGCAAGAGGGATAAAGAAGCGCAAGGAGCTCCATAGAGGAGACTGTAACTGTGATGAGTATGGCAAAGACTTCATTCAGAAATCAAGTTCAGTGTTCTTTAGAGGACATATAAGAGAGAAACTCTGTGATCCAAGGTTTAGAGAAGAAACCCAGACTCCAATCCAAGCCAGACAGATACAACCTAGAATTTGAATCCTGATTATGACTTCTGTTGGGTCCCATAAGTTGACAGACGCCAAATCTACCCAGACTTCCCATCTACCATGTTGGCATGATGGTTTCCTACATCATCAACCAACTGTCCCCCTTCATTTAGGATGAACTATGCAGCGATGGTCTTCCTCTGGAGGGCCATACCCCACTTCACTGCTAACCAGGCTCAGAACCCTAAATCAAAGATAGCTCTTGAGAGCAGATCTGTACTAGTGCCCCCTCCCCAACCCCACCCCATCCTCATAACCAGAAACCCTCAGACTTCGTTCTCTGTCTCTAACTCTGGCAATCCCCTCTGCATCCCTGAGCATTGCCTGTCCAAAGATATGTTGTGATGCTCTTGGAAACAGTAGCATATAGAATAAATGACTGATTTAGTATAACAATAGTAGGGAGCATCTCATAACCCAAACTTTTACAAAGGATGTCAACCAAAGAGAGGAAAGAAACTTTAGAGGATGAAATTCTGACGATACAGACATAATGTGGGAAGGGATGGAGGAGATAAAAACTTTCTTAAATGACCAATATGGTTACACAAGAAACTCATCAACTAATTCAGTTTTTTTTTTAAAGATATACATTAACAACAACAACAAAAAAGAATCATCAGAACCTACTCTATGCAATCATATGTCACCAAAATAAAAAAAAATTAAATTGAAGTTTATCTATAAAAACATAAAATATCCAAATTGACAAAGTGTCCCCCCCAAAAAGGTTTTAAACACTCTAATCACAGAAAAATGGAACTGGCTTCAATATAAAGTATAATAAATTAATTAATTATCAAACAAAAAGAATGAAAAAAAAGAAATAAATGGATAGTCTATTAATCCAGACAGATGTGTAGGTGAATTAAATATTTAAAGAGCAATTAATGCCTATGCCACACAAGTTACTCTTCAAAATTTAGAAAGAAAATAGTTTATCCAACTTTTCTTATACAGTATATATTGTTTTATTTCTCATTAAAATATGGGAGTAAAGAAAGGTTGTTTCCTTTTTTCAATGTTATGTGACATAGTTTGAGAATTTTGTATTAGAAACAAACAAATAGAAAAATTAAAAGATTAAATGTGGGTAAAGAAAAGCCAAGATGATCTCTATTTGTTGACATAATGATGATTCATATATATACACATGAAGAATTCACCTGGGAATTCACTTAGAAAATTTAATAGTGTCAATAAAATAATAACAAAAACATACCCACAAAATCAATAATATTTCTAAGTATTAAAGAAAGAATCCAGGAAAAAATCATAAAAGGAATTGTTAAAATTTTTTCCAAAAAAACCCCATAAAATTCATGCTATTTCTGGGATTTTTATCTAAGCAAGTCACAATCAAGACTTATATAGTTATAAGTAACTAAAAAGTATTATTTAAAGAAATAAAGAAGAGCTTAAATAATTGTAGGGATATCTTTTGCTCCTGACTGAGATGTTCAGACTAATAAAAATAATGATATTTCCTAAATTAACTTACAAACAGTATTATACCACCTAACTACCAAGGGGATAATTTATAGAACTAGATAAAATTATGACAGAATTCATTTGGAGGGGGAAAAAAATCTCTAGAATCTGAAGGGAAATAAAAATGAAGAAAGAATTGAATTTCTAGGACTCAAAATATAGTAGAAAAAAGTAATCACCGAACCTGTTTGGTACTGGTTAAAAACAATAAAAGTAATTCAACACAACAAACTACATAAGAAAGAATATGAAGCAATGGGATTTGATAGACTTATAAAAAAAAAAGTTCAACTTTGAACACTGTGTAATTATCATTAAACATGGGCCCAAAGAAGAGATGAGAAAATGAAACTCCTTTTTCAGAGGAGTGTGAGATTGGGGGTATAGAATAATAATTATTAAATGCCTACTATGTGCCAGGCATAGTGCTAAGCACTGAATATATAAAAGAAGACAAAAGATATCCCCTGCCTTCAGAGAGTTTACAATCTGAAGAGGAAGACAATACTAAAACAAATATAGACAAAGCAAGCAATAAACAAGAAAAATAGGAATTGATTAACAGAAGGAAAACATTAGAATAAAAAGGAATACGGGAAGGTTTCCTGTAGAAGATGAAATTTATTTGGAACAGAAGAAGTCAGAGGGCAATAGAAAGAAAGGAAGAACAGTCCTGGAATGCTGAGAATTCCAGAGAGAATGCCTGGACTTGAGGGACTGATCTTTTTTTTAAAGAAACAGCCAAGAAACTCATGACACTGAATCTCAGCAGAGCATATCAGGGAGTAAAATGTCAGAAGACTAAAGAGATAGGAGGATACTATGTTATGAAGGTCTTTGAATGCCAAGTGGAGAATCTTATATTTGATCTTGAAAGCATTACAGAACCACTGGAGTTTATTGTGTAGGGGAGGGAAATGAAGTGATCCAACCTGCTCTTTAGGAATCCACTTTAGTGGCTGAATGGAGGATGGACTGGAATGGGGAGGGGGGGGATTTGAGGCTGGAAGACCTACCAGTGACTATTGCAATAGTCCAGGTCTGAGATGATGAGGACCTACATAGGAATGGCAGCAGTATCCAAGGAAAGAAGGAGATATGCATGAAATATGTTGCAAAGGTAAAATTGACAGGTCACAGATTAGATAGAGGGTGTGAGAGATAATGAGAAATTCAGGATGACTCCTGGGTTATGAACCTGAGGCACTGGGAATAAGTCAACACCAATGGGGCAACTTGTAAATAATAAAAAGGAATTACTTGCAGAAAAACTCCTTATGGGCAAATTGAAAACAATTTGACAGAAATTAGATTGGACCAATATCTGACACCATATAGAACTACAAATTCCAAATGGATTTGCAATCTGAGTTAAAGATAACATCATAAAATGAATTAAAGGAGAATCCAATAAGGTAGCTTTCATAGGCTTGGTTAAAGAGAGAGCTCTTAACTATAAAAGGGATAGAAGTGATTGTAATAGAGAAAATGGATCACTTCAATTGCATAACATTGAAAAATTTTATACAAACAAAATCAGTGCAGCTAGGATATAAAAAGAAATTGTTGACTAGGAAACAATTTTTGCATCAAACATTTCTTATAAGATTCCAATGCATATAAGGAACTAAAATATTGTCCGATGATTAATACATTAAAGGATATGAAAAATTTCCCAAAAGGAGAACTGGAAGCTATAAGCAATTCTCTGAAGCATTGTTCAAAATCCCTTAATAACAAGAGAAATGCCAAAATAGCTTTGAGGTTCAATCCTATATACCTCCAAAAGAATTTATGAAAATGACATAAAGATAAATAAGAATAACTGATAATGGAAGGGATACCAGAACACAGACATTCTAATACACTGCTTGTGCATATATGCATTTCTTCATTCATTCTGAAAAACAATTTGGAATTGCTTTCTAAAAGTAACTAAAATGTTTATACCCATTGAATTGGTGATCAAAGAAGAAGGTCAAGGGAAAAAGATATCAAATACATTTAAATATTCAGGGCAATTATTTTCAAGGTAGCAAACTACTAGAAACAAAGTAGATGCTAGTTGAGTAGTGAATGCTTAGATCAATTGTTGTACATAAATGTGATAGAATATTACTGTATCATCGGTAACAATGAATATGAAGAATTAAGAGAAGTAGGGGAAGACTTATATGAACTGACAGAATGAAATCAATAAAACTAGGGGAAAAGTACACACAATGACAATCACAATGTAAATGGAAGCAATTAATAATAATCCCTGAGCATTATGTAATTTTATGATCAAGACATTCGACTTTACAAAAGAGCAAAATGTGGTCCTCTGCTTTCTTTTTAGGGTGGGGGACTCTATGTGTAGTGGAATAGTGGAATAGTGCATACTCATTCAGACTCTAATGATATTTAGCTTAGTTGAATAAATTACTTTTGATTCTCTCTTTTTTTTGGTCTTTAGTATAGTTTTATAGGTTGGGGAGGAGGGAATAATACATTCATAAATATTATTGTTGAAAAATCAAAATGTATTAATAAAATTACATGTGTATATGCATAATACCCCAAATCACAAAATAAATTAGCATCTGCGTGTCCAATTCTATTCCCTTCTCAATTTAGACTATTTACTTAAGTTCTCAGAGTGACACCCACTGGTACCAGAAAATATACATCCCCTGATAAAATATTACTAGCACAGGAAGGTGTTCTCTCCAAAGTAGTCAGCTTAAGCTCTCTTTCTCTGTTTGTTTTTTGTCTCCCTGCCTGACAAATTTAGGCAACTCAGGGTAGCTAAGTGGCTCAGTGGATAAAGAGCCAGGCCTGTAGACAGGAGGACTTGGGTTCAAATTTGTCCTCTGATACTTTCTAGCTGTGTGACCCTGGGCTAGTCATTTAACCCCAATTACCTATCTCTGATTGCTCTTCTGCCTTGGAACCTATACTTAGTACTGATTCTAAGACAGAGGATAAGGTTTATTTTATATAAATAAATAAACAAATATATATATATATATATATATATATATATATATACACACACACACACACACACACACACATTTAATTTAGGTAATCTAAATCTGATTTCCTAGCTATGACTCCCATTCAATGGGACATAGAACTCTAGATGGGAATTAAAGGTATGAGGTGATGAAAAGGAGCCCAGAAATTTGTAAATATATTCCTTTTAATTTTTTTTTATGTCCAACAAAATCTATCATCTTATTTGTATTACAACTAAGGAAGCACACTTTTTTGTAGATTGAGCACATAATATAATTTGTATACATATACATGTATACATATCACAATTTTTCAAATGTGTATCTAGGGCATTATAATAAGTAACATATAAATTAAAAAAAAGAAAAAAATTATCTTCCTTCTTAATTTGAGCTCAGATGTCATCTCTTCTACAAATTTATCCAAGAAAGATAGCCATAATGGTGAGAGGAGACTGGAAATAGTGCTATGATGTTCAGAGGATGGAATTAAGGATTAGGGTATTAAAAAAGAGAACCTTTTAAGTTTAATCTGCATTATTAACATTTTCTCCATAACTTTCTTAAGTTTCTAGTAGACAGTCATTAAAACAATAAATCAAGCCCTGATTTGTAGCATTTTCTGATTTCCAAGGTATAAGTGATCACACTGATCATTTAACAATTAGCTCTCAAGTTGTTTAGAGTTAGTGCTGGAACACCTCTGAATAAGGTGGATGTGATCACCATCTCCAAATTTCTGAAGGCTGCCAAATGGAAAAAGGAGTAGACAACTTCTGCTTGGACCCAGAGGGAATGAACACTTAGGTGTGGGAGGAGAGGGGAATATCAGGCCACCTGGTAGTGTCCTATTTTAACCAAACTTTTTAACCCCTTACCTACCATCTTAGAATCAATATTGTGTATTGGTTCCAAGCCAGAAGAGAGGTGAAAGCTAGGCAATGGGGGTTAAGTGACTTGTCCAGGGTCACTCAGCTAGGAAGTATCTGAGGCCAAATTTGAACTCAGGACCTCCCATCTCTAGGTCTGGCTCTCAATTCACTGAGCCATCTAGCTGCCCCTTAACCAATTATTTTTAAGCAAATAAGCTCAGTTGTTTCCCTACTATTGCTAAATAGTATGCAAATGCAATCAGCACCCTCTAAATTTCAACAGTCTTGGGCAAAGGATTATTTTGCTCAATCCCAGTTATAATAAAAATAGAAATAACAATAACCATTATTCACAAGCATTTTAAGCTTTGCAAAAGGCTTTACAAATAGCATTTTATACTCACAGCATCTCTAGGAAGTCAATAGATACTGTTACTATTCTCTATTTTACAGATGAGGAAACTGAGGGAGACAGATTAAGTGACTTGCCCAGGATCACATAGCCAATAGGTTTCTGAAACCAAATTTGAATCTAAGTCTCAGTGCCATTTTTCCATCTAATTACGATTCTGCTTTATCCAGCTGCCTAAATGTAATCTCTTCCTTTGGAATCTATCCTGTATAAACCAGCAGACTATTCTTTCTAAAATAGTATTTTAGAAGGTAGAGCCAAGATGGCAGATTAGAAGGATCAATCCAGCTGAATTCTCTCAACATTCCCCTCCAAAAATTTTACCTAAAATCAAATTTTAGAGAGGTCAAAGCAAAACTTTTTCCATGCCTAAGAAGACCTGAGAGGTCCTGAGGAGAGGTCTGTGACACCAAGGTGGAGGTTTTTAATGCTCATGTGACTGCAGTAACAGTAGCAGAGGCAGCAGCAGCCATAATCTGGGGTGCTCTCATCCCAGAGACATTAAGGAGGAAGGAATACTGATCAGAGATTACAGGGGACCAGTTGCTGACACTGGTAATAGCTGGTACTGATTGGCAACTCTATTGGCCATAAACAATTCTGGGTCCCAGTTCCGGACAGAGAGGAGCACTTGTGGTTGGTCACAAGAGAGTAAGCATCCTGGTCACAGTCCTAAAGCAGAAAGGAATACTAGCATTTGTGGCATCAGGAGAAGAAGGGATCGGGTCACAGTTCCAGAGACAAAAGGAACTTTAGTGCTTGAGGTTGCAGGGGAGCAAGGGCCCTCCTTGGGACAAGAAAAGAGTGCAACCAGGAGAGTAATAACTATACCTCCCCCTAGATCACATTACCTTGGAAGCACTGAAAACTTTCAGACTCCCCAGAAATAGCTCCCAAAACAGCAACATTAAAAAGCCTGAGCTTAGAGCAGTCAGAGCCCAGTTTAAAGATAACATTCAAATTGAAAAAGTAGGCTGGAAAAATGGACTACCAAAAAGCCATAATCAAAAAAAAAAAGAAGAAGAAGAAAAAGAAAAGATTTTAAATATTGTATTTCAAGAAATTAAAAAGTACCCTGATCTCTTAATCTCTTAGATCCAGGGGGTAAGAAACAAAATTTGAAAGACTTCACCAACCATTTCTGAAAGAGATCCCCAAATAAAAACTCCCAGGAATATAGTAACCAAATTACAAAGCTCCTAGATCAAGGAGAAAATATTGCAAGAAGTCAGAAAATTTTAGTATTGTGAAGCCTCAGTAAGGTTAACACAAGATTTAGTAACTTCCACATTAAAGGAGTGGAGGGCTTGAAAGATGATATTCTGGAAGGCAAGAAAAACCTACCCAGGAAAACTGAGTATAATCCTTCATGGGGGAAATGGATATTTAGTGAAATAGAGGACTTCCAAGCATTCCAGATGAAAAGACTAGCACTGAATAGAAAATTGACATTAAAACATAAGATTCAAGAGAAGCATAAAAAGGCAAACATAAAAGAGAAATCATGAAGGACCCAATAAGGTTAAACTATTTACATTCCTATATGGCAAGACAATTCAATTTAGCTCTTAAAAACTTTATCATTATTAGAGAAGGTATATATAGAGAGAGGGTATGGGTATAATGATGATATTAGAATGATCTCCGCCTCCCAAGAAAAAGTTAAGGAGTGAGAAAGAGGAATGCATGGGAAGAAGGTGGAAGGGAGAGGTAGAATGGAGAAAATTTTCTCCCATAAAAAAAGGTGTACAACGAACTTTTATATTAGAAGGGAAAATAAAGGGGTGCCAGACAATGCTTGAACTTAACTCTCATTAGAATTTGTTCAAAGGAGAAAGGAGATACACACACACACACACACACACACACACACACACACACACACTTAATTGTGTATAGAATTCTATCTTGCCCAATAGAGAAATAGTAAATGAAAGGGATAAGAAAATGTGGTGGGATGGAGGCTGAAAAAAGGGAAAGTGGATTAAGTGAGGCAGTGGTTAGAAGCAAAATAGTCTTTTGATGAGGGACAGGATAAAAAGAGAGAGAGGAGAAGAAGAAACAGAAGAAAATGCCATAAAGGGAAATACCCAGTTGGTAAACATAACTATGAATGTGAATGAGATGAGCTCATCCATAAATGGAAGTGGATAGCAGAATAGATTAGAAAGCAGAATCCAACAATATGTTGTTCACAATAGACACACTTGAAATAGGTAGACACACCCAGAGTTAAAATAAAGGGCTGGAGCAGAATCTAATATTCTTCAGCTGAAGTACAAAAGGCAGGAGTAGCAATCATTATCTAAGACAAATCTAAAGCAAAAATAGACCTAACTAAAAGAGATAATCAGGGAAATTACATTTTGCTGAAAGTTAACATAGATGATGAAGTAACATCAAAAATCTTTAAAGCAATTTCCTCTGACAAAGGTTTGATTTCTCAAATGTATAGAAAGAATTAAGTCAAATTTATAAAAACAAAAGTCATTCTTTAGTGGTCAAAGGATATAAACAGGAAATTTTCAGAAGAAATCAAACCCATCTATAGTTATATGAAAAAAAATAAAATCTTTACCTTCTCTCTTAGTAGCAACTCTAAGACAGAAGAGCAGGAAGGGCAAGGCAATTGGGTTAAGTGATTTGCCCAGGGTTACATAGCTATGAAGTGTCTGAGGCCAAATTTAAACCTATGTCCTCCTGACTCCAGGCTTAGCACTCTATTCACTGTGCTGCCTAAAAGCTCCTCTAAATCAGTACTGAATAGAGAAATGCACATTAATAGAACTCTGAGATACCTACTCACACCTATTAGAAATTACAAATGCTTGGAGGGAATGAGGAAAAATATGTGTGCTAATGCATGTTAGTGGAGTAGTAAACTGGTCCAACCATTTTGGTAAACAATCTGGAACTATGATGAAATCATCAGAATGATGTGTCTTTTTTAATTGATTATTTTTAAAGTGATTGATTTTGTCCTGTAACTGCCCAAGCCATGATTCTTTGTATCTGAACTTAATTCATAAATTTAGCTGGCCTGTAATAAATTTTAGAAATCCAGGTCTTCTGTTATTCATTGTTCTCTTCTTGTGTTGAGGAAATCTGTTACCCTTAAAGGAGGCAGGTAGACACCAGAGAATCCAGTCTAGTATTTTTATACCACCAAACTATCCTTCAAGTATTCTGGTTTGTTATTCAAAGAAGTCTGGTTTTCTATCTCTATTCTTGCAGATGCAACTAGACTCAAACAATGAATATTTCTTAGTCACAAGAGTGAAGGGGTGGACACTTCCGGTTAAGATGGCGGCTTAGAGAAAGCTAAAGCTCAGATCTCCGGAAAACCCTTCCCGACCAATCTCAAACGATAAGCTCCTAAGGCGCCGAAATTCAAAACGATCAACAGCACAGACCCTGGGAACCCTCCTCCTGGACCTGGACCCGGTTCAAAAGGTACGGCTCCCCTTAAAAGCCAGAACCCGAGATCCCTCGGACCTCAGGGGTAGGAGCGCAGAGTCCAAGGCTCCCGGAAGCCGCAGCCCAGCCGGCTCAGAGAGCAGGGTCCTCGGAAACAACAACCCTCAGGGCCTTCTACAGTCCCGGTGAAAGTTACTGCCTGGGGCTTCCGCTGCAAAGAGCTGGTCGGTCCGGGTGAAAGTTACTGCCTGGGGCCTCCGCTGCAGAGAGCTGGTCAAAACAACAGCAACCCTCAGGGTGGGCAAGACAGCCTCACAGGCTGGATCCTGCTATCCAAGTCTCAGTGAAAGTCCTTGCTCTCGGAGCTTGGGGAAGCGGCAGCCCATCCCCCCCGCAGGCCGACGAAAAAGCCTCACGGCCAGCGATTCTGAAGGCAACTTCCGGAAAGCGAGCCGGGGGGAGAGTGTGGCCTCGTGGTCCGACCCTTCCATTCCAGTTCCAGTGAGGCATATTCAGTTTAACCCAGGGAAAGCCCATAGAACTATCTGCCCAGGACTAAAGCCCCTGAACACCAGAAAGAGACAAGAAAAACTAATCCTCCACATTCAGAGATGACAAACTCCACAGAACCACAGAAGCCCCAAAATACCAAGAAAAATAAGAAGAAAGGGGCGACTTTGGACACATTCTATGGAGCCAAAATACAAAATACAGAGCAGATAGAAGAAGATATACAAGAAAATTCTCCAAAATCTTCCAAAGGAAATGGAAACTCTCCACAAACCTATGAAGAATTTGAATCAGAAATGACCAAAAAGATGGAAGCCTTCTGGGAGGAAAAGTTGGAAATAATGCAAAAGAAATTCACGCATCTACAAAACCAGTTTGACCAAACTGTAAAAGAAAACCAGGCTTTAAAGGCCAGAATCAGGCAGCTGGAAGACAACGATCGTGTAAAAGAGCAAGGATCAATAAAGCAAAGCCAAAATACCAAGAAATTAGAAGAGAACATAAAATATCTCACCGACAAGGTGATAGATCTGGAAAATAGGGGGAGAAGGGATAATTTAAGAATAATTGGACTCCCAGATAAGCCAGAAATAAACACCAAACTGGACATGGTGATACAAGATATAATCAAAGAAAATTGCCCAGAGATTCTAGAACAAGGGGGCAATACAGCCACTGACAGAGCTCACAGAACACCTTCTACACTAAACCCCCAAAAGACAACTCCCAGGAATGTAATTGCCAAATTCCAAAGCTATCAAACAAAAGAAAAAATCCTACAGGAAGCCAGAAAAAGACAATTTAGATATAAAGGAATGCCAATCAGGGTCACCCAAGACCTTGCAAGTTCTACTCTGAATGATCGTAAGGCATGGAACATGATCTTCAGAAAGGCAAGAGAGCTGGGTCTCCAACCAAGAATCAGCTACCCAGCAAAACTGACTATATACTTCCAAGGGAAAGTATGGGCATTCAACAAAATAGAAGACTTCCAACTTTTTGCAAAGAAAAGACCAGAGCTCTGTGGAAAGTTTGATACCGAAAATCAAAGAGCAAGGAATACCTGAAAAGGTAAATATTAAGGAAAGGGGAAAATGTTATCTTCTTCTTTTACTCAAACTCTCTTCTATAAGGACTACATTTATATCAACCTATGTATACTAACATGTGGGGAAAATGTAATGTATAAATAGGGGGTAAAGAAAGACCAAATAGAATAATCATTCTCACACAAAGATTCACATGGGAAGGGGAGGGGAAGAAAACTCCTATAAGAAGGAGAGGAAGAGAGGGGGGGGGGGGGTTACTTAAACCTCAATCTCAGGGAAATCAGCTCTGAGAGGGAAAAACCTCCAGATCCATTGGGATCTTGAATTCTATCTTACCCAACAAGGGTAAGGAGAAGGGAAAACCAAGGGGGGGAGGGGGAGAGGGAGAACAAAAAGGGAGGGTAAGAGAGGGGGGAGGGGGAGGGAACAAAAAGGGAGGGACTAAAAAGGGAAACATCAAGGGAGGGGACAAGGGGGACTGTTTCAAAGTAAATCACTGGACTAAAAGGTAGAGCCGAAGAAGAAAAGGTTAGAATTAGGGAAGGCAATCAAAATGCCAGGGAGTCCACAAATGACAATCATAACTTTGAACGTGAATGGGATGAACTCACCCATAAAACGTAGACGAATAGCAGAATGGATTAGAATCCAAAACCCTACCATATGTTGTCTTCAAGAAACACACATGAGGCGGGTTGACACCCACAAGGTCAGAATTAAAGGATGGAGTAAGACCTTCTGGGCTTCAACTGATAGAAAGAAGGCAGGAGTGGTAATCATGATATCTGATAAAGCCAATGCAAAAATAGACCTGATCAAAAGGGATAGGGAAGGTAATTATATTATGTTAAAAGGGACTATAGACAATGAGGAAATATCATTAATCAATATGTATGCACCAAATAATATAGCACCCAAATTTCTAATGGAGAAACTAGGAGAATTGAAGGAAGAAATAGACAATAAAACCATACTAGTGGGAGACTTAAACCAACCATTATCAAATTTAGATAAATCAAATCAAAAAATAAATAAGAAAGAGGTAAAAGAAGTGAATGAAATCTTAGAAAAATTAGAATTAATAGACATATGGAGAAAAATAAATAGGGATAAAAAGGAATACACCTTCTTCTCAGCACCACATGGCACATTCACAAAAATTGACCATACATTAGGTCACAGAAACATAGCACACAAATGCAGAAAAGCAGAAATAATGAATGCAGCCTTCTCAGATCACAAGGCAATAAAAATAATGATTAGTAATGGTACATGGAAAACCAAATCTAAAACCAATTGGAAATTAAACAATATGATACTCCAAAACCGTTTAGTTAAAGAAGAAATCATAGAAACAATTAATAATTTCATCGAGGAAAATGACAATGGCGAAACATCCTTCCAAACCTTTTGGGATGCAGCCAAAGCGGTAATCAGAGGTAAATTCATATCCCTGAGTGTATATATTAACAAACAAGGGAGAGCAGAGATCAATCAATTGGAAATGCAAATGAAAAAACTGGAAAGCGATCAAATTAAAAACCCCCAGCAGAAAACCAAATTAGAAATCCTAAAAATTAAGGGAGAAATTAATAAAATCGAAAGTGATAGAACTATTGATTTAATAAATGAGACAAGAAGCTGGTACTTTGAAAAAACAAACAAAATAGACAAGGTACTGGTCAATCTAGTTAAAAAAAGGAAGGAAGAAAAGCAAATTCACAGCATTAAAGATGAAAAGGGGGACAGCACCTCCAATGAGGAGGAAATTAAGGCAATCATTAGAAATTACTTTGCCCAATTATATGGCAATAAATACACCAATTTAGGAGAAATGGATGAATATATACAAAAATACAAACTGCCTAGACTAACAGAAGAGGAAATAGAATTCCTAAATAATCCCATATCAGAAATTGAAATCCAACAAGCCATCAAAGAACTTCCAAAGAAAAAGTCCCCAGGGCCTGATGGATTCACCTGTGAATTCTATCAAACATTCAGAGAACAGTTAATCCCAATACTATACAAACTATTTGACATAATAAGCAAAGAGGGAGTTCTACCAAACTCCTTTTACGACACAAACATGGTACTGATTCCAAAACCAGGCAGGTCAAAAACAGAGAAAGAAAACTATAGGCCAATCTCCCTAATGAATATAGATGCAAAAATCTTAAATAGGATACTAGCAAAAAGACTCCAGCAAGTGATCAGAAGGATCATTCACCATGATCAAGTAGGATTCATACCAGGGATGCAGGGCTGGTTCAACATTAGGAAAACCATCCACATAATTGACCACATCAACAAGCAAACTAGCAAGAATCACATGATTATTTCAATAGATGCAGAAAAAGCCTTTGATAAAATACAACACCCATTCCTATTAAAAACACTAGAAAGCATAGGAATAGAAGGGTCATTCCTAAAAATAATAAACAGTATATATCTAAAACCAACAGCTAATATCATCTGCAATGGGGATAAACTAGATGCATTCCCAATAAGATCAGGAGTGAAACAAGGATGCCCATTATCACCTCTACTATTTGACATTGTACTAGAAACACTAGCAGTAGCAATTAGAGAAGATAAAGGAATTGAAGGCATCAAAATAGGCAAGGAGGAGACCAAGTTATCACTCTTTGCGGATGACATGATGGTCTACTTAAAGAATCCTAGAGATTCAACCAAAAAGCTAATTGAAATAATCAACAACTTTAGCAAAGTTGCAGGATACAAAATAAACCCACATAAATCATCAGCTTTTCTATATATCTCCAACACAGCTCAGCAGCAAGAACTAGAAAGAGAAATCCCATTCAAAATCACCTTAGACAAAATAAAATACCTAGGAATCTACCTCCCAAGACAAACACAGGAACTATATGAACACAACTACAAAACACTCGCCACACAACTAAAACTAGACTTGAACAAATGGAAAAACATTAACTGCTCATGGATAGGACGAGCCAATATAATAAAAATGACCATCCTACCCAAACTTATTTATCTATTTAGTGCCATACCCATTGAACTACCAAAATACTTCTTCACTGATTTAGAAAAAACCATAACAAAGTTCATTTGGAAGAACAAAAGATCAAGGATATCCAGGGAAATAATGAAAAAAAACACATATGATGGGGGCCTTGCAGTCCCTGACCTAAAACTATATTACAAAGCAGCAGTCATCAAAACAATTTGGTACTGGCTAAGAAATAGAAAGGAAGATCAGTGGAATAGAATGGGGGAAAGCGACCTCAGCAAGACAGTATACGATAAACCCAAAGATCCCAGCTTTTGGGACAAAAATCCACTATTTCATAAAAACTGCTGGGAAAATTGGAAGACAGTGTGGGAGAGACTAGGAATAGATCAACACCTCACACCCTACACCAAGATAAATTCAAAATGGGTGAGTGACTTAAACATAAAGAAGGAAACCATAAGTAAATTGGGTAAACACAGAATAGTATACATGTCAGACCTTTGGGAGGGGAAAGGCTTTAAAACCAAGCAAGATATAGAAAGAATCACAAAATGTAAAATAAATAATTTTGACTACATCAAACTAAAAAGCTTTTGTACAAACAAAACCAATATAACTAAAATCAGAAGGGAAACAACAAATTGGGAAAAAATCTTCATAGAAACCTCTGACAAAGGTTTAATTACTCATATTTATAAAGAGCTAAATCAATTGTACACAAAATCAAGCCATTCTCCAATTGATAAATGGGCAAGGGAAATGGATAGGCAGTTCTCAGATAAAGAAATCAAAACTATTAACAAGCACATGAAGAAGTGTTCTACATCTCTTATAATCAGAGAGATGCAAATCAAAACAACTCTGAGGTATCACCTCACACCTAGCAGATTGGCTAACATAACAGCAAAGGAAAGTAATGAATGCTGGAGGGGATGTGGCAAAGTAGGGACATTAATTCATTGCTGGTGGAGCTGTGAACTGATCCAACCATTCTGGAGGGCAATTTGGAACTATGCCCAAAGGGCGACAAAAGAATATCTACCCTTTGACCCAGCCATAGCACTGCTGGGTCTGTACCCCAAAGAGATAATGGACACAAAGACTTGTACAAAAATATTCATAGCTGCGCTCTTTGTGGTGGCCCAAAACTGGAAAATGAGGGGATGCCCATCAATTGGGGAATGGCTGAACAAACTGTGGTATATGTTGGTGATGGAGTACTATTGCGCTAAAAGGAATAATAAAGTGGAGAAGTTCCATGGAGACTGGAACAACCTCCAGGAAGTGATGCAGAGCGAGAGGAGCAGAACCAGGAGAACATTGTACACAGAGACAAACACACTGTGGTATCATCGAACGTAATGGACTTCTCCATTAGTGGTGGTGTAATGTCCCTGAACAACTTGCAGGGACCCAGGAGAAAAAAACACCATTCATAAGCAAAGGATAAACTATGGGAGTGGAAACACCGAGAAAAAGCAACTGCCTGAATACAAAGATTGAGGGGACATGACAGAGGATAGACTCTAAATGAACACTCTAATGCAAATACTATCAACAAAGCAATGGGTTCAAATCAAGAAAACATCTAATGCCCAGTGGACTTACGCGTCGGCTATGGGGGGTTGGGGGGGGGAGGAAAAGAAAATGATCTATGTCTTTAACGAATAATGCTTGGAAATGACCAAATAAAATATATTTAAAAAAAAAAAAAAAAAAAAAAAAAGAGTGAAGGGGTTATTGGTAGCCCTTATTTCTAATTTCTATCCAGTCATATTTCTTCCAACTATGATTCTATTTTCTTATTTTTTTTGGACTACCTAAAATGATTAAAAGTACTATTAAGCCCATAACTGGGCCATAGCTTTGCTGGGGAGGTTAAGATTTTATTTATTGATGATTTACTAATAAATGCTTTATAAATAATCAATACTTTACTAATAAATCAATTATGCTTGGAACTTTTGTGTCTCAGTATATCTTAATTTTTAAGCTATTATAATGCCCAAGGACTATAAAACTGCATGTGTCCTTTGACCCAGCAATGCTACTTCTAGGTCTGTATCCTAAAGAGATCAGTAGAAAAGGAAAAGGACCTCTATGTGCAAAAAATATTTATGGCATCTCTTTTTTGGGGGCAAAGAATTGAAAATCAAGGGGATGCTAGTATACTATTGTGCAATAAGAAATGGTGAAGGGCAGAGTAGTATCAAAAAAACATGGCAAGACCTATATGAACGGATATAAAATGGAATGAGAAGAACCATGAGATAATGGTACCCAGTAAAAATAAGGTTGTAGCAGTGATCAACCGTAAAGGACTTGGCTATCGTAATTGGTATAATGATCCAAGACAACTCCAAAAGATTCATGATGAAAAAATGCTATCCATCTCCAGAGAGAGAACTGATGAATAATAAGTGCAAATTGAAGTGCAATTTTCTCACTTGAGTTTTTCCTTTTATTTTGCAATATGGCTAACATGGAAACATTTTACATGCTTTCACATGTTTAATTGATATTATATTACTTGCCTTCTTAGTGGGTATGGGAGGGGATGGAAGAGAGGAAGAAAATTTGGAACACAACATTTAAAAATAAAAGAATACTAGAAAGAAATAATAATTTAAAAATAAATAAAATAAAACAATATTCATCATGCCCCTCTCTTGCTCAAGAATCTACTATGGCTTACTACTGTATTTCTCCAAACTCCTTTAGTACTCCTAGTTACCTCCCTATTTATTATTGTCAAAAGACTTTACTAGAGTCAGAGACAAAGGTGCTATCAACTTGGGGAGTTAATATATCATTTTAAAATGTGTATATTGATGAAATGGAATACCTCTGTAATATAAGAGATCATGGGTAAAATTGTAGGTGATGCAACAAACCAGAACTGGAACCCAAATCTAAAACCCTCCAAACCAAAACCATAATCCAAAGTCAATACCATAGCTTTAGGAACCAATGATATTATTGAAATGGTCAGCACTGGCAGAGACTCTCCAAAGAAACAAGAGGACAAAGCTTATAGAGGTTCCAATTTAAGCAGAAGGTGAATTGGCTGTGAGGTACCTCATAGCCAACCAACCCTCAGGGCTATTGTGTTGGGGTTCACAGAGTATGAATAAGGGATGTGGTTCCCTTTGATTGGACAAGCCTATAGCTAGCCTAGTAACAAGAAGCTCTTCTTTCTCTTAGTTATCTCTTGCGACTCCACTCTAATAGATTGGATTATTCCCACTGTTTTAGCAGCAAAGGAGGTTATGAAGAGAGTGAAGTTTGCAATATAAACTTGCTCAGGGGCAAGATAGAGGAAGTACAGATAAAATGGTGTTGCTTTACCTTTCTCTGCTATCCATGAAATAAAAATACAAAATTCATAGAAGTATCGAGAACGTATATGAACCTATTCTGCATTGAAGTAAGATAAACCAGGAAAATGATATTCTCAATAATGAATATAAAGAGAAAGAAAAGAACCCCAACCTCAGAGAGCTTCCATTAATACAAGCAATATTGTCCCTGAAGAAAAGCTTTTTTAAATGTATCTCCTTCCCTTTATAGAGGTGAAGAGACTATTGGTGAAGAGTATCACGTGTTTTCAGGCGTGGTTCATGGGCTTTGTTCATCTTGAGTTTGCTGAACTATTTTTTTCTCTTTCTTTTTTAATTTTATAAAAAGTGGCTCACTGGAAAAAGAAGGGAGAGTGACATATACATATAGTAATGGAGATGATATAAAATCAAAATACATCAATGAAAATAAAGTTTAAAGAAGTTGCTTTAGTCTTCTGGGCAACTAAGAGGCACAGTGGTTAGAGTGCTGCGTCTGGAGACAGGAAAACCCAAGTTCAAATCTGGACTCAAATACTTACTAGTTATATTTTGCTGAGCAATCACTTTACCTCTATCTACCTCAGTTTCCTCAACTGCAAAATAGGAAGAATAATAGCCCCTACCACCCATGGTTGTTGTGAAAATTAAATGAGATAGCATTTATAAGATGCTTAGCACAGTGTGTGGCAGAGAGTAAGCGCTTTATGTTAGATATTTTATTCTCCTGCCCAACAAAACATCCCTTCTTCATTCTCATTCTTCAGGGGCTATTTCTGGGCCTGAGATGCCCCCTCTCACCACTTCCTATCCACAAATTCTCCTAGTCTACAATTCATTTTAAATATTATCTCAAACAACCTTCTACCTTCATCCTTCAACGATTTACATTTATCTGAGCAGTTTAAAAAATCGATTACACAAGAACAAGGTGGAGGAGGAGGGATGTGGCAAAACAACAACAGTTGGTGTGAAAACAGACCTGAAGGTTTTAATGAACCACAAGTTCAACATAAGACGATGGAGTGATGGGGTAGACAAAAAGAATGAATTTGATCCCAGGCTGCAGTAACAGAGCCTCAGTGGGGTCGGGCCAGATTGAGGGAGGAGATGCAGCTATTGCCCTCTTCCCTGGTTAGATGGACCCTAGAGCATTGCGTTCAGTTCTGGGTAGCACATTTATTGGCAAGCTGGAATGTGTTGAGTGAACAGGGTCCAGAACAATGGATGAAGAGATTCAAAACCATGTTGGAAGAGAATGGATCAAAGGACCTAGGGATGGCTAGTCTGGAGAATAGAAAACTTAGAGTTAGACATGATTTCACTTTCCAAGTTTTTGAAGGCTCCTGTGAAGAACTGCAGAAGATAGCTGCCTCTTCCCTCTGCTCCTGTGAGACCCTTCTCCCATGCATGAGTCCTTCCCAGAATCACTACTTTGAAGAAGAGCTCAGAACTCAAAACAGCCATTCTTTATTCTTGTATCTTCGCCGCCATATTCCAGCTTCTTCTTCTTTCTGCTCCCGTGGGACCCTTCTCCCAATGGTGAGGTTTTTCTATAATTTCCATTTGGGGGAAGGGTACAGACCATCCATCCATCTCTCATTCTCTGAAATTTGCCATCATTATCTCAGCTCAGGTACCTTATCCTACGCTTTCACACTTCTTTTACCTGATGTCTTCCCCCAAGAGAATATAAGCTCCTAGAGGGCATGGACTGTCTTTCTCTTTGGTTATTTTTGTATCTGCAGGACTTAGCAATGTGCCTAAAATATAGTAAGTACTTAATAAATATTTGCTGACTGACTAGAGGAGGTACATCTGAAAGTCTCAAAGAGGCAGATAAGTACTTAATATAAGTAATAACTTTCTAACAGAGACAATTAACAGTGAAACTGGACTATTTTAAGTGGTAGAGAGTTCCTCATTACTGAAGGTGTTCAAGTCAAAGCTAGATAACCATTTATCAGGGATATTGTAATGCGAAGTTGATATTTTATGAAAGGATTAGACTAGATGTCCTACAGTCTTCAGAAGCTTTGGTTCAATGATTCTCTTTGTCCCTCAACTACCTGATTGAGAAACTAGGTGCTGTAGTGCATAAAGCACCAGTCCTGGAGTCAGGAAGATTTGAGTTCAAATCCAATCTAAAACACATCCTAGCTAGGCAAGCCACTAAACCATGTCAGCCTCAGTTTTTTCATCTGGAAAATTAGCCAGAAAAGGAAATGGCAAGCTATTCCAGTATCTCTGCCAAGAAAACCCCAAATGGGGTCAAATAGAGTCAGAAATGACTGAAATGACTGAATGACTACAATTACTTGCTTACCTGATGTATACACTCAGTTTCTGTCACATTATTTTGCTGGTTGATATATTTTCAATTAATATAGATCAATATAGCATAGAGGATCAGTTGGGCTTCAGATCAGAAAGCTGTGGCTGTGAGCTCTCCCCATGATGTTAAATTGCTATGTGTCTGAGGCAAGTCTCTACTTCTGTGTCTCGGGACATTCTCTCAAGACTCTTATTGTTCAGTTGTTTCAGTTGTGTCTGACTCAATAATAACTATAATCCCCAATACTTGATTGGTTATAGGGGATGAGTAAGAGTGAAGAGTTTTGGATAACTCCTACTTGGAAAGCCTGGGGAACTAGAAGATTGATGATACCTTCAATAGATGTAGACAAGATAGGAAGAAAGATGGGGACAATAACAAATTCTGTTTTGGGAGATATTGAGGTTGAGCTATATATGTGACATTCAGGTGGGGATATTGAGCAAATAATAGTATTGTGAGACTAGAGTTCAAGAGGGAAATGAGGGTTGAATGTGTAGATGAGAGTCATTTCCATAGAGATAATAATTGAGTCCATGGGAACTGATGAAATCATATAGAAAGAATATTGAGTGAGAAAAAAGAAGGACCAACGACAGACCAATGGGATATCTCTATGGAGAGGGGGTAGTACAGAGATGATAAGCTTGCAAAGGAAATTGAAAAGGAACAATCAGGGAAGTAAAAGGAGAGCTGTGAATGAGTAGTCACACACACACATACACACAATCTGAATAGAGGAAGGGATAATGTCAAAGAACTGCAGCTAGGTCAAGAAGGCTAAGGACTGAGGAAAAGATCATCATATTTGGAGAATAAATAATTATTACTGTGATATTAAAAGTTCTAAGAGTCTGGGTTTGGGGTAAGAAAAATCATTTTATTGATCAGACTAGCAATAACCAGTAAGCTAATTGATCAGTGGTATTTCTCGGTGATCAAAGACAAAATCATTCAGCATCTTGAGACATTAAAAACAATTTTGGAAGCTCATTGTCATTCAGTCTTTCCCAAGATATTTCTAATTGGTGGATACCTAATAAGAAAATGAGCTAATAATTTCCAATCCTCTTATCCCACATGAAAATGAGGAAAATCACATGCCTGATAATAGGATTCCAATGTCTTTGTTGATATAGATAAAGAAATCAGATTATTCCCATTTAGGATTGACTTTTCTCATGTATCCCAAAGGACTCTCAAGTACACTGTCATGGTGCCCATCCCCACACAGACATACTTGGTCTAAACTAGTTATTGTTTACTCAACAAGACGAAATTTATATTCTCAATCTGAATTTTCCCAATTTTAGAAGCTGCTTTAGGGCAGGAAATGTGAGAATATTCCTTGGCTTGTCAAGACAAAGGATGAGGAAGGAGGCTTGAAAAATATGCTACTGAGCCCTAGTAGACATTAAATAATACAGCTAGAGCATTGTTTGTTATTTAAAATGATACTGGGGGGGCAGCTGGGTAGCTCAGTGGATTGAGAGCCAGGCCTAGAGATGGGAGGTCCTGGGTTGAAATCTGGCCTCAGACACTTCCCAGCTGTGTGACCCTGGGCAAGTCACTTAACCCCCATTGCCTAGCCCTTACTGCCTTGGAGCCAACACACAGTAATTACTCCAAGATGGAAGGTAAGGGTTTTTTAAATAAAATAAAATAAAATAAGATGATACTAGGAATAAATCTTCTCATTGGTAACTGAGGAGCAAATAATTTCATGTGAGTGATATGATTAGAAGCCAGATAAGAAGGCAAGGCAGTAAGAGGTTAGTAGAAGGTACTAGAGGGTGCAAGAAGAGACTTTTTCATCGCCAAGGAAAAGGACCCTTTCCTCCTCTAAGACCAGAACAAGTAGGTAGAGGATGGAGGTGATGCTAGGATGCTCTGACCTGGGGAGGAGAGGGCATTCAGGATTCTCTGCTGGCAAAGAGGGAGGAGGCCATGTAATGGGTAACTAGAAAAGAGCAGGTTAAGTAGTGGTGATGACTAGAGACTTGTGTACATTTTGATAACTATGCACTTATGGTAACTTTATGTGTGTGTTCTTATACTTGTAATTTCATTGGTGTAGAGAACTTCCAGTGAGGAAACCATAACTTACAGTTTTAGACAGCTGTCTGCAGTACTGAGTGGGTGGCATAGTGGGAAAGAGCCTTAGTCTTAGAATCAGGAAGAACAGAGTGAAAACATCACTATAGACACTTACCAGCTAGGTGATTTGGGGTAAGTCACTGACTTTCTCCTAGCCTCAGTTTCCTCCCATGTAAAGCAGAAGAAGAGGGGAAGAAAAATAATATCATCTCACAAATTTATTGTGAGAATCAAATAAGATGTGTATACATATACATAATATATATATATCTTTCTGAAAGTCTAAAAGCACATAAATGCTAGCTATCATAATTAACCCCATTGGCCTTAAGTTTCCTCATCTGTGAAATGAGCTGGAGAAGGAAATGGCCAACCACTCCAGTATCTTTGCCAAGAAAACCCCAAATGGAGTCATGAAGAGTTGGATATGGCTAAAAAAAAAACCCCAAACAACAACAATCACAATGATGACATCATCATCATCATTATTATTATTGATATGTAAATGTCTCTGATTCACAGTGTCACTCATTGTCAAAGTCAGGATTTGTTGACCAATCACCAAGCATCAATGAAGAGCTTACTATGTGCCAGACATTTTACTAAGCTCTAGGGATACAACGAAAAAAAGGAAAGAGATCTTGTGCTTAAACCCATACCTTTTAAGGTGGGGGAGTGAAGGCAGGAAAGTGAATCCAACAATCCATATATCATCATATACGCCATAGTCACAGAGTACTTCCTGCTTCTAAGGCCACCTCTGAATCTCTTATGCCAGGATGCCTCTTATATTGACTCTACAGTTTGGAATATTATTTTTCCCAAGTTTTATAAAAATGAGGAAATTTGTATGCAAGAGACCAGCCTTCAATGAATTTGTAATTCAATTTTGGGGGGGAAACGCAGCACAGACAAATATGCATGTATTACCCAAGCTCTCCCCCAACACGAACACTACCTAAAATCTTCTTGCAGAGAAATATACTGAAATGAGTAATAAGCAAAAGACCTATGATTTGGGCCCTCTAGGAAAGCAGAGCACAGTCAGTTTATGACTTAGTAGATAAGCCCTACGGGCAGCTGGATGGCACAGTGGATAGGGTGCCAGGCTTGAAGTCATGAAGACTTATGTTCCTGAGTTCAAATGTAATCTCAGACATTTATTATATGTGTGGCCCTTATTGTTTATTGATTCTGCCTACAAAATATTTATCATATCTACCCACTTCTCTCCATTGACAACCCAATAATCCTGGCTCAGGATACCATCAATTTCCAGCTGGACCATTGCAGTAGTCTTCTAATTCATAATTCTTGCTTCTAAGCTCTGCCTCTACAATCCATTCTCTGTTCACCCGTCCCTTTCCAGGCTGGATTCTGACTTTGGGGTATGGAGCTAAAGGAGGATTTGCTCTTTAGTTCACACTTATTATTACTTTTGTTTTATTGTTCATGAAATGTTTTCTATTTAAGAGTTTATGAATTCTTGATGTCTGCTATTCTCCCACAAGAAACTCCATCTTCCAACTCATGACATTTTCACCGGCTATCCTCCATGCCTGGAATTCTCTGCCTCCTCATCTTTATCTCCTCACTTCTCTGCCTTCTGTCAAATCCCAGCTAAAATCCCAGTTTATATAAGAAGCCTTTCCCAACTGCCTTTAACACTAACACCTTCTCTCTGCTGAATATCTTATTTATCCTGCATAAATCTTATTTGTATATAATGTTTTCATCTTCTTTCCTCTATTAGGCTATAAATTCCTTGAGAATAGGGGCTGGATTGTTGTTGTTGTTTTGGGGGTGAGAGTTTTGTCCTTTTTTGGTATCCTCAGTATTTAGCACAGTGCCTAGCACATAGTAGGTTTGTTGGCTGACCAACTGATTTCATGTCAATGGGAAGCATGACAATAAAGGCTCAGGAGTTATAGTGGCAAACAGTAAGAGAGTAGTGCTCCAACACCAGTTACCCTTAGAACACTATGAAAAAAATAGTGGCTTATATGTAGCCTCAGGCTAGGAAAGGGGATTGGGAAAGGGAGAGAGAGAGGGAGGGAGAGAGAGAGAGAGAGAGAGAGAGAGAGAGAGAGAGAGAGAGAGAGACAGAGACAGAGAGACAGAGAGAGAGAGACAGAGACAGAGAGAGAGACAGAGAGAGAGACAGAGAGAGAGACAGAGAGAGGAGAGAGGGAGAGAGAGAGAGAGGAGAGAGGGAGAGAGAGAGACAGAGACAGAGAGAGAGACAGAGAGAGAGAGAGAGAGAGAGAGAGAGAGAGAGAGAGAGAGAGAGAGAGAGAGAGAGAGAGAGAGAGAGAGAGAGAGAGAGAGAGAGAGAGAGAGAGAGAGAGAGAGAGAGAGAGAGAGAGAGAGAGAGGAATTGTGGGAAGGAGACAGAGGAGAGGAAGAGAGAGACAGAGAGTGGGAGAGGGAGGGAGAGCTGGAGGTTAATGATACAGCTGCACTAAATTATACTTTTACTGAAGTCCTTGGAAGTTCAAGCATTTCTAAGCTATATCCTCCTATGCCTCTATACCAGGGTACCTGTCTTTCCATAGTCACTTCTTCCCATTCTCTATTGTTTAAGATGCCTCTTGCCCATCCACCCTGGTTAACAAACTTACCCGCTTCACTGTCCTTTTCTCAGGGTCTCTAAATCTTCCCTTCAAAGTCTGCACACCTGGTCACATCAAACAATCAGCAAAACATGATTATTTAAAGGCATTTTGCTAGGTCCTAGATATAAAAATGAAAGTGAGACAGTGCATCTTCAAGGACTTTAAATTCTATTAGGAGATAGAGTGGACACATATACAAGCATATTCAAAATAGATACAGGGTAATCTTAAGAGAAAAAAATGCCAGCAAGGTAGACTTCATGAAGTAGATGACATTTAGGCTTAAAGGAAATCAGGAATTCCAAAGGTGAAGTCACAATGGAAAGAAAGCATTCTAGATATGGTGGGATTGCCATTTCAAAGGCATCAAGATGGCACATGGAAACTTGGGCGAAGAGCAGAAAGATGACCAGTGTAGCTAAAGTTTATGATCTGTTATGGGAGTATCGTTTCACACAAAAAGATTAGGATGGGGCCATGTTGTGAAGGTGGGGTCAGGTTCTTCAAATAGTAACTTAAATTAGATCCTAGGGGTTATAGGGAACCTCTGAAGATTATAGAATAGGAGAGTGGCATGATTAGAACTGTGCTTTAGAAAAATCATTTTTTGCAACTATGTGAAGGATAAATTTAGAGAAAGCAGAGATTGAATTCAGGGAGACCAGACCAGGTACAAGTCTAAGACAACTGAGGTAAGAAATGATAGACTGGAGTGGTGCCTGAACCAGGGTGGTAGCTATGTGAGTGGAGACAAGGGGGTATATGGAGATGTACCTCATTACACACAGACCCTGGGAAATCATTGTACAGTCCCCCCTCCATTCTACTTCCAAAGTCTTCTGGGAGAAGTAGTCCATGGCAAAAGTAAACCAGTTCCATGGTACAGATCCTTTCCCATGAGCATGTTTGCTGCCTCTTGAACCCTTCCCTGTATCTCCATGGACCCTGCTGCAAGCTGAATAGCCCTTAAAAACTGGTGGCCACTAGAGTCTCTGCATCTGTCCTGGCATCTGGTGTCTGGGTTTACACTAAAGATTTATTTTAGGTCTATAGCCAGAGAAGATTAGAGTCCCACATTGTGGGAGATGACTTGATGTTTTAATAACTTCTCATAAAGATGCAAAACAAGTTGTGGTGATACTGCTTTCTTTATTATTTCCTTGATATTCATTTTTAAGTGCAGCCATTATCCAAAGGCCTCCAGGTGTTTAGGAAAAAAACAACTGAACAATATGACTGCTTTGTGTTCATATGTCACAGCATTCTTCCTGGAATCCAGCCTGCTTGGAAAGTGATTACTTGAAAACCAAATGGACAGTGACATAGCAAAGTGAGAGAGACCACATCAACCCAGGATGTGGAAGGCCATTGGACAGCAGAGAGCAGGAAGGTCTAAAAACAGGAGCTCAGCCAGTCGGCGGTCTGACAAGTGTCCTGAGTCACGTCAGCCAGAGTTGATGCAGAGGAACACAGGGAGGAGAGAGGGAGGGGGCAGGAGGCAGAGGAGCACAGAGCAAGCCTGGGGCTGGTTGAAGAGCAGTGGTATAAAATATATGGTAGGCTGCTGGGCCTCTAATGCTGTCATCAGGAAATATCACAGCCCAGAAAGGCCTTTTATAGTTTCTAGGGAAGCCCTCTCCTCAAGCCATTCTAAAAGGGGTTTCCTTTTTAATTCTGCTAGGTGAGTTTGCAAAAGAAGGACCAAGAAGCCTATTGGGACAAAAGAGGTGTCAGGAAGTTGCTAAAAGAGATATGAAAGGATATTAAAGATCAAATTATCTGTCTCTTTAATTTTATTTTAAGATCCATGATCCTCTGGGGCAGGCACTTAAGACATAGGGTTCATGTGGGCCGTAATCCAAACAAGGAGACTAATGAAGGGGCAATTGTAACCCAACATCAAGGATGGAGCCTGGGATTGATTTTCTGGCTCAGTCCTGCCCAGGGCCAGACCATAAAATGTGAATCAGCCTGAGGGTACAAATGGAAATAAAGGCATTTGGCTGGTGTGGGAAATGAGGGGATGGTTGGAGGGAGAAGTGGTGCTCTTCTGGTGAGTTTTGCTATCTTTGAATAATAGATGATAGGACTCTCTCTCTCCCACAGAGGACATGATCCTTCTCTCTCTCTCTACCATAATGGTGGACTGGGCTCAATACTCAATATTTTTTCATAGTGTTCTAAGGGTAACTGGTGTTGGAGCACTACTCTCTTACTATTTGTCACTATAATTCCTGAGCCTTTATTGTCACGCTTCCCATTGACATGAAATCAATTGGTCAGCCAACAAACCTACTATGTGCTAGGCACTGTGCTAAGTACTGAGGATACCAAAAAAGGGCAAACTTCTAAGCTAGGGTGGAACCATCACATCCTACACTTTGAATCCAGTTAAGTAAAGTGGAAGTATACTACTTCTATATTAATCTTTGAGGTATATTGCCAACCAATTTCTGGGAGAATTAGCTCAGTCAAATCAGACCTAGGACAGAGATACCAAATGAGCAGATAAGAAAATGTAGACACACACACGTGGAAGCCTCCAAGTCACTTAGATGGGGAGACTAGGCATCATGGGCAGAATTAGCAATGTCTCTAAAATCCATTCTCTCTTTCCACTTGACTTGACCCCCAATGTAGTCCAGGTCTTTGTTGCCTTTGAAATAGTCTCAATTCTTTAACCTTTTATGTGTCCTGGACCCCTTTGGCAGGCTGGTGAAACCTAGGGATCCCTTCTCAGAATGATGTTTTTTTTTTTAAATTATATTTTATTTGATCATTTCCAAGCATTATTCATTAAAGACATAGATCATTTTCTTTTCTTCCCCCCCAAACTATGATTCCCAGGAGCTCACTCACTTCTTGTTGTTATGTGCTGATGTAGACAGGAGATAAATTGGGTGGGGTTCTGTGTCTAGCTCTCTTTCCTTCCTGTTGGCAGTTTTTGGTGGAGCGGGGACTTTCTGAGCAGGTAGAAAACTTAGTCATATGGTTCTGTTTTGTCAGATAATAAACATTTGTCAGATAATAAACATTAAAAAAATAATACTTAAAAGTATTCAACATTAATTTAACTCTTACAAAAGTAAGGATATTTTTAAAAGTATTTAAGGATGTTTTTGAATTCAGGTCTTCCTAACTTCAGGGCTAGCATTCTGTCCATTATGCCACTTAGATGCTGCCAGAAATTTCAAGTTACTAAGATAGGTCCTTAACACATAGATTTTCATGATTAAATTATTAAATCAACACTCATCATTTCGATCTTTTATAACCAAAACACTGTCCTAGTCTTCCCTCCTTTCATCCATGAGGACCTGACTCTCGATGCCTCTTACTTTGACAGTCCCACATACACAGTCCTGGTACCCTCCCATACCCACCCAGAGCATCATGGGCATCTATAGAGAGACACTATGGTGTCTTAGGAGAGATTTAGACATCCACATTCTAATCCCATGAGTTCATTGAGTGATTTTGGGTAGGATCTAGACAAAATTCCCTGGGTCTCCATTAAAATGGGGATGAAAATGCCTCCCCAGTCTCCCTCATAGCACCAGTATGAAAGCCAGTTGAGAAGACACGAGTGAAAGGACACAGATAATCAGTGATAATTATTAAAAAGTACTGTAGTGGCAATAGGCAAATAGAACCTCTGGGCTGGTTTTCATTAATGACTAGAGATAATTGGAATTTTGTCTGGAGGCAGGAGTGAGGGAGGATTATTTAATGCATGTCTTTGTACTTCTAGCATTGAGTAGAGTGCTTTGCATAGCATAGGCATTTAATACAACTTTGGAGAATTAAATATGAATTATCAGTGCTGGGAGAAGTCTAAGAGCATAGCATGGTAGGTCTAGAAGGAGCCTTACAACAAAGAATGTCCAAGATAATAGAATTCTCTGAACAAGCCATCAGAACTAAAAGATGCCTTAGAACCATGTTGGCAAGCCTATGGCACATGTGCTGGAGGGGGCTGCTCCCTTCCCCCTCTCCCTGCATGTCTGAGGATATTTCTTACTTCACCCACCCTTCTGCCCAGCAACCCAATGGGAGAAATTCCTCCCTCCCCTGCCTGGTATAAGGTGTAAGGCTCACATGAAGCATGAGGGTTGCAGTTTGGGCACTCAGTCTCTAAAAGGTTCACCATCGCTGCCTTAGAATATAGAATGGTAGGTCTGGGAGGGACTTCAGGACATAGAATGCTAGACCTGGAACAGATCTTGAAAAAAGGAATATCAGGACTACAGATATCTTCAAATAGAATGAAAGGTCTGGAAAGGTTTAAAGAATATCAGAGCTGAGAGATACTTTAGAACTTAGAATGTTAAAGATAGAAAAGGACCTTTGATATAGAATATCAAAACTGGAAGGAGTCTTAGCAAATAATATGTCAGGCAGGAGAGATCTTAAAGTATAGAATTGGGGTTCTTAGTCTTGGGTCTACAGATGAGGGTCCAGTGAAAGATATCAGAAGATTTCACTGGGATATTTAGTGAACTTGAATAGGAAAAAAATCTTAATTTTAATAGAATTGCTTTCCTTTGTAAACTCCATATTTTTATTTTATTTATTTTAATATATTATTCTGAAAAGAGGTCCATTAGCTTCATTAGATTGCCAAAGGGGCAAAAGGAGGTTAAGAATCTGAGATAGACTGTCAAGGACAGAAAAGGTCCTAGAACATAGAAGGTCAAAAATGGGAGGTACTTATGGCATGAAATATTCAAATACAGAATAACATGGCTAGAAGAAGACAGATTCAATGATCTCTTACATTCCTCTCAGTTGTAAATCTATGAATACATCATCCAAGTTGGAATACAGTACTGAGAGCTAGGTGTGGAGATCGAATTCAGATGATCATCTGACCCAACCTTTCACTTTCCAGATGGGAAAACCCAATCCCAGAATGGAGAAATGTGTTATGCAGTGAGTCAGAAATGGAATGGGGAAGAGATGGGGAGACTAGGACTCTGGTCTTCTGTAACTTCACCCAATGCTCTATTCATCAGAGTATACTTAATCCCTCTGAAAGCATCTGTACCCTTTATTTATGTGAAAGGACAGCAGGTATTATGAGTCACTTATAAGACTGAAGGGAGGTCAGCTGGTGGGAGGAGGAAAGAATTGAAAAAGCATACATGGTCCAAGATTGGAGCCATTTACCTGTTTAGCCCAAGAATAGCTACAAATGGGTGCAAATGTGAATGTTCTGCAGACAGGTGGGAGCTGTCAGCCCCCAAGAACAATTAGAATCCTAAAAAAGCCCTCATTACTTTTCCAATGGCATCAGTGCCCTTTTGAAAAATGGCTGTTTTCTGCCAGATTGTCCCCTGAAGATCCATTTGTCACAGGCTATTGTGTAAATTTGTGTTTGGACCATTTTAAAAAATGTGAATTATTCACTTGATTGGCCTTAATGGTCCCTTCTCCAAACTCTCAATATGTGGCCATTATTAGGAATCCAGAGAGGAGTGATAAAAAATTACCAGGGAAAGATGCTGAGTGGGAGTGGGGAAAAAGACTGGCTAATTTCATGAGCATTGATGAGGTCTGTCATTGGGCAAAGATGATGACAGTCCCTGGGGCCAGAACAGAGAGAGTCTCTAGAGCCAGAGTGGGCAGGGATGTTCTGCTCAGAAAAGCAGCTAACAGTGGGAAAGTTTTAGACAATTGGTCTAGTGAAGAGAAAGGGAGAATATTAGAAATCAGGGGGTCCTGAGTCCTAGTCCTGGCTATCCCTTCAACACACCAAATGACCTTGGGCAACTCACTCCCCTTCTAAGCTGCTGTTTTTCCATCTGTAACATGAAGTTCTTGGAGCAGATGGTCCATTTCCATTGATTTTTTGGATAAATATGGGAATTCTCTCTACCAATGGACTTCATCCCTAATCTATCACTTAACAGGGAAGCTGCTTGAGGATACAGAAGTTAAGTGACTTGCCTGAAATCAGGCAGCTGCCATCATAGAATCATTGAAGGACCCTTAGAGAGAATGGAGTTTAACCCCTTCATTTTACAGATAAGGAAACTGAGGCCCAAAGGGATTTAGCAACTTATTCAACATCAAAAAAATAGCAAACTTCTGTGTCAGGACTTAAATGTAGGCTCTCTTATTCCTCAGCCAGGGTTCTCTCCACTGTACCAGACAGTCTAAAAGTGGTAAAAATAGGATTTCAACCCACATCTCCATAACCCCCAAGCCTAGCCTGTTGTTAAGTCCATCTGATCTCTTCAACAAGAGATGGTACTCAGTAGTTTTTCAGTCATGTCTGACTCTGTGACTTCAAATTAGGGGTTTTCTTGGCAGAGATACTAGAGTGGTTTGTCATTTCCTTCTCCAACTCATTTTACAAATGAAGAAACTGAGGCAAACAGGATTAAGTGACTTGACCAAGGTCACACAGGTAATAAGTGTCCAAGGCCAGATTCAAATTCAGGAAGATGTCTTCCTGACACCCACCCTGACATTCTGTTCACTGAGCCACCTAACCATTCTTGAGAGAGGGAGTGAGAGATGTTCATTATATGATATCAGACCTAGAATTAGAAGACATCTTAGGAATCATTTAGTTTGAGCCTTTTCTTTTATAGATGGACAACACGAGGCCCAGAAAGAGTAAGTAGGCTTTCCAAGGACACCCAGAATGTCAGAACTGAAAGGGATTTTGGAATTTAGAATATTTAAGTTTGAGAAGTATTTTAGAAATAGAAAGTTAGAGTTAGGATGTGTCAGAGGTAGGATCTGAACCCAGACTATCTGATGCCAGGGCCAAGACACTTTCCCCAGGTGTTCAAGCCAAAGGTTGATAACAACAAAAGGAGAGTCACTGATCCTGTCTTCCCCACAGACTGGCATCATCCTCTCCTATTATCGCCCTTGGTCCCTATGAATCTTAAAATTGCTCAGACTATACCTTAGAAGATTTGGTTAAGGAGGACTTCCGGTTAAGATGGCGGCTTAGAGAAAGCTAAAGCTCAGATCTCCTGAAAACCCTTCCCGACCAATCTCAAACGATAAGCTCCTAAGGCGCCGAAATTCAAAACGATCAACAGCACAGACCCTGGGAACCCTCCTCCTGGACCTGGACCCGGATCAAAAGGTACGGCTCCCCTTAAAAGCCAGAACCCGAGATCCCTCGGACCTCAGGGGTAGGAGCGCAGAGTCCAAGGCTCCCGGAAGCCGCAGCCCAGCCGGGCTCAGAGAGCAGAACCCTCAGGGCCTTCTACAGTCCCGGTGAAAGTTACTGCCTGGGGCTTCCGCTGCAGAGAGCTGGTCGAAACAACAGCAACCCTCAGGGCGGGCAAGACAGCCTCACAGGCTGGATCCTGCTATCCAAGTCTCAGTGAAAGTCCTTGCCCAGAGCTTGGGAAAGCTGCAGCTCATCCCCCCGCAGGCCGATGAAACAGCCTCACGGCCAGCGATTCTGAAGGCAACTTCCGGAAAGCGAGCCGGGGGGAGAGTGTGGCCTCGTGGTCCGACCCTTCCATTCCAGTTCCAGTGAGGCATATTCAGTTTAACCCAGGGAAAGCTCATAGAACTATCTGCCCAGGACTAAAGCGTCTGAACACCAGACAGAGACAAGAAAAACTAATCCTCCACATTCAGAAATGGCAAACTCTACAGAACCACAGAAGCCCCAAAATACCAAGAAAAATAAGAAGAAAGGGGCGACTTTGGACACATTCTATGGAGCCAAAATACAAAATACAGAGCAGACAGAAGATAATATAAAAGAAAATGCTCCAAAACCTTCCAAAGGAAATGGAAACTCTCCACAAACCTATGAAGAATTTGAATCAGAAATGACCAAAAAGATGGAAGCCTTCTGGGAGGAAAAGTTGGAAATAATGCAAAAGAAATTCACGCATCTACAAAACCAGTATGATGAAACTGAAAAGGAAAACCAGGCTTTAAAGGCCAGAATCAGGCAGCTGGAAGACAACGATCGTGTAAAAGAGCAAGAATCAATAAAGCAAAGCCAAAATACCAAGAAATTAGAAGAGAACATAAAATATCTCACCGACAAGGTGATAGATCTGGAAAATAGGGGGAGAAGGGATAATTTAAGAATAATTGGACTCCCAGAAAAGCCAGAAATAAACACCAAACTGGACATGGTGATACAAGATATAATCAAAGAAAATTGCCCAGAGATTCTAGAACAAGGGGGCAATACAGCCACTGACAGAGCTCACAGAACACCTTCTACACTAAACCCCCAAAAGACAACTCCCAGGAATGTAATTGCCAAATTCCAAAGCTATCAAACAAAAGAAAAAATCCTACAGGAAGCCAGAAAAAGACAATTTAGATATAAAGGAATGCCAATCAGGGTCACCCAAGACCTTGCAAGTTCTACTCTGAATGATCGTAAGGCATGGAACATGATCTTCAGAAAGGCAAGAGAGCTGTGTCTCCAACCAAGAATCAGCTACCCAGCAAAACTGACTATATACTTCCAAGGGAAAGTATGGGCATTCAACAAAATAGAAGACTTCCAACTTTTTGCAAAGAAAAGACCAGAGCTCTGTGGAAAGTTTGATACCGAAAATCAAAGAGCAAGGAATACCTGAAAAGGTAAATATTAAGGAAAGGGGAAAATGTTATCTTCTTCTTTTACTCAAACTCTCTTCTATAAGGACTACATTTATATCAATCTATGTATACTAACATATGGGGAAAATGTAATGTATAAATAGGGGGTAAAGAAAGACCAAATAGAATAATCATTCTCACACAAAGATTCACATGGGAAGGGGAGGGGAAGAAAACTCCTATAAGAAGGAGAGGAAGAGGGGGGGTTTACTTAAACCTCAATCTCAGGGAAATCAGCTCTGAGAGGGAAAAACATCCAGATCCATTGGGATCTTGAATTCTATCTTACCCAACAAGGGTAAGGAGAAGGGAAAACCAAGGGGGTGAGGGGGAGAGGGAGAACAAAAAGGGAGGGAAAGAGAGGGGGGAGGGGGAGGGAACAAAAAGGGAGGGACTAAAAAGGGAAACATCAAGGGAGGGGACAAGGGGGACTGTTTCAAAGTAAATCACTGGACTAAAAGGTAGAGCCAAAGAAGAAAAGGTTAGAATTAGGGAAGGCAATCAAAATGCCAGGGAGTCCACAAATGACAATCATAACTTTGAACGTGAATGGGATGAACTCACCCATAAAACGTAGACGAATAGCAGAATGGATTAGAATCCAAAACCCTACCATATGTTGTCTTCAAGAAACACACATGAGGCGGGTTGACACCCACAAGGTCAGAATTAAAGGATGGAGTAAGACCTTCTGGGCTTCAACTGATAGAAAGAAGGCAGGAGTGGTAATCATGATATCTGATAAAGCCAATGCAAAAATAGACCTGATCAAAAGGGATAGGGAAGGTAATTATATTTTGTTAAAAGGGACTATAGACAATGAGGAAATATCATTAATCAATATGTATGCACCAAATAATATAGCACCCAAATTTCTAATGGAGAAACTAGGAGAATTGAAGGAAGAAATAGACAATAAAACCATACTAGTGGGAGACTTAAACCAACCATTATCAAATTTAGATAAATCAAATCAAAAAATAAATAAGAAAGAGGTAAAAGAAGTGAATGAAATCTTAGAAAAATTAGAATTAATAGACATATGGAGAAAAATAAATAGGGATAAAAAGGAATACACCTTCTTCTCAGCACCACATGGCACATTCACAAAAATTGACCATACATTAGGTCACAGAAACATAGCACACAAATGCAGAAAAGCAGAAATAATGAATGCAGCCTTCTCAGATCACAAGGCAATAAAAATAATGATTAGTAATGGTACATGGAAAACCAAATCTAAAACCAATTGGAAATTAAACAATATGATACTCCAAAACCGTCTAGTTAAAGAAGAAATCATAGAAACAATTAATAATTTCATCGAGGAAAATGACAATGGCGAAACATCCTTTCAAACCTTTTGGGATGCAGCCAAAGCGGTAATCAGAGGTAAATTCATATCCCTGAATGCTTATATTAACAAACAAGGGAGAGCAGAGATCAATCAATTGGAAATGCAAATGAAAAAACTGGAAAGCGATCAAATTAAAAACCCCCAGCAGAAAACCAAATTAGAAATCCTAAAAATTAAGGGAGAAATTAATAAAATCGAAAGTGATAGAACTATTGATTTAATAAATAAGACAAGAAGCTGGTACTTTGAAAAAACAAACAAAATAGACAAGGTACTGGTCAATCTAGTTAAAAAAAGGAAGGAAGAAAAGCAAATTCACAGCATTAAAGATGAAAAGGGGGACAGCACCTCCAATGAGGAGGAAATTAAGGCAATCATTAGAAATTACTTTGCCCAATTATATGGCAATAAATACACCAATTTAGGAGAAATGGATGAATATATACAAAAATACAAACTGCCTAGACTAACAGAAGAGGAAATAGAATTCCTAAATAATCCCATATCAGAAATTGAAATCCAACAAGCCATCAAAGAACTTCCTAAGAAAAAGTCCCCAGGGCCTGATGGATTCACCTGTGAATTCTATCAAACATTCAGAGAACAGTTAATCCCAATACTATACAAACTATTTGACATAATAAGCAAAGAGGGAGTTCTACCAAACTCCTTTTACGACACAAACATGGTACTGATTCCAAAACCAGGCAGGTCAAAAACAGAGAAAGAAAACTATAGGCCAATCTCCCTAATGAATATAGATGCAAAAATCTTAAATAGGATACTAGCAAAAAGACTCCAGCAAGTGATCAGAAGGATCATTCACCATGATCAAGTAGGATTCATACCAGGGATGCAGGGCTGGTTCAACATTAGGAAAACCATCCACATAATTGACCACATCAACAAGCAAACTAGCAAGAATCACATGATTATTTCAATAGATGCAGAAAAAGCCTTTGATAAAATACAACACCCATTCCTATTAAAAACACTAGAAAGCATAGGAATAGAAGGATCATTCCTAAAAATAATAAACAGTATATATCTAAAACCAACAGCTAATATCATCTGCAATGGGGATAAACTAGATGCATTCCCAATAAGATCAGGAGTGAAACAAGGATGCCCATTATCACCTCTACTATTTGACATTGTACTAGAAACACTAGCAGTAGCAATTAGAGAAGATAAAGGAATTGAAGGCATCAAAATAGGCAAGGAGGAGACCAAGTTATCACTCTTTGCGGATGACATGATGGTCTACTTAAAGAATCCTAGAGATTCAACCAAAAAGCTAATTGAAATAATCAACAACTTTAGCAAAGTTGCAGGATACAAAATAAACCCACATAAATCATCAGCTTTTCTATATATCTCCAACACAGCTCAGCAGCAAGAACTAGAAAGAGAAATCCCATTCAAAATCACCTTAGACAAAATAAAATACCTAGGAATCTACCTCCCAAGACAAACACAGGAACTATATGAACACAACTACAAAACACTCGCCACACAACTAAAACTAGACTTGAACAAATGGAAAAACATTAACTGCTCATGGATAGGATGAGCCAATATAATAAAAATGACCATCCTACCCAAACTTATTTATCTATTTAGTGCCATACCCATTGAACTACCAAAATACTTCTTCACTGATTTAGAAAAAACCATAACAAAGTTCATTTGGAAGAACAAAAGATCAAGGATATCCAGGGAAATAATGAAAAAAAACACATATGATGGGGGCCTTGCAGTCCCTGACCTAAAACTATATTACAAAGCAGCAGTCATCAAAACAATTTGGTACTGGCTAAGAAGCAGAAAGGAAGATCAGTGGAATAGACTGGGGGAAAGCGACCTCAGCAAGACAGTATACGATAAACCCAAAGATCCCAGCTTTTGGGACAAAAATCCACTATTCGATAAAAACTGCTGGGAAAATTGGAAGACAGTGTGGGAGAGACTAGGAATAGATCAACACCTCACACCCTACACCAAGATAAATTCAAAATGGGTGAGTGACTTAAACATAAAGAAGGAAACCATAAGTAAATTGGGTAAACACAGAATAGTATACATGTCAGACCTTTGGGAGGGGAAAGGCTTTAAAACCAAGCAAGATATAGAAAGAATCACAAAATGTAAAATAAATAATTTTGACTACATCAAACTAAAAAGCTTTTGTACAAACAAAACCAATATAACTAAAATCAGAAGGGAAACAACAAATTGGGAAAAAAATCTTCATAGAAACCTCTGACAAAGGTTTAATTACTCATATTTATAAAGAGCTAAATCAATTGTACACAAAATCAAGCCATTCTCCAATTGATAAATGGGCAAGGGAAATGGATAGGCAGTTCTCAGATAAAGAAATCAAAACTATTAACAAGCACATGAAGAAGTGTTCTACATCTCTTATAATCAGAGAGATGCAAATCAAAACAACTCTGAGGTATCACCTCACACCTAGCAGATTGGCTAACATAACAGCAAAGGAAAGTAATTAATGCTGGAGGGGATGTGGCAAAATAGGGACATTAATTCATTGCTGGTGGAGCTGTGAACTGATCCAACCATTCTGGAGGGCAATTTGTAACTATGCCCAAAGGGTGCTAAAAGAATATCTACCCTTTGACCCAGCCATAGCACTGCTGGGTCTGTACCCCAAAGAGATAATGGACAAAAAGACTTGTACAAAAATATTCATAGCTGCGCTCTTTGTGGTGGCCCAAAACTGGAAAATGAGGGGATGCCCATCAATTGGGGAATGGCTGAACAAACTGTGGTATATGTTGGTGATGGAGTACTATTGTGCTAAAAGGAATAATAAAGTGGAGAAGTTCCATGGAGACTGGAACAACCTCCAGGAAGTGATGCAGAGCGAGAGGAGCAGAACCAGGAGAACATTGTACACAGAGACAAACACACTGTGGTATAATCGAACGTAATGGACTTCTCCATTAGTGGTGGTGTAATGTCCCTGAACAACTTGCAGGGACCCAGGAGAAAAAAACACCATTCATAAGCAAAGGATAAACTATGGGAGTGGAAACACCGAGAAAAAGCAACTGCCTGAATACAGAGGTTGAGGGGACATGACAGAGGATAGACTCTAAATGAACACTCTAATGCAAATACTATCAACAAAGCAATGGGTTCAAATCAAGAAAACATCTAATGCCCAGTGGACTTACGCGTCGGCTATGGGGGGTGGGGGAGGGGAGGAAAAGAAAATGATCTATGTCTTTAACGAATAATGCTTGGAAATGATCAAATAAAATATATTTAAAAAAAAAAGAAGATTTGGTTAAGTTATTTTCCTATTGTAACAATATAGATACTTGGTCAGGAATGTAATGAGAACTTTAAAATTACTCCACCCTGTTCATAAAGTGCCTTAGGGAAAGATAAAGTTGTAAACTCCTGATGGAACAATGAAAAAGTCCCCAACTCATACTTATAGTAAAGCTAGAACCTTAAGCTAGGTCTATTTTTAGATCTAATACAAAAGGGTGTTAAGTACCTATAAAGGTTAAATTAATCACTAAAAGGTCAAGCAACTTACAAAAGGCAAGCTTAACAAAAGAGGTGTGAAGTTTTAGTCTACTTAGAGAAGGTGATAAAAAAAGAAGATGTGAACGAAGAATGGTCAGTCCTGGGGAAAACGTCTACTGTGATTGGTAGATGTGAAAATTTAGGGGAGGTGACACAAGAGAAAATTTCTCTTTAAAAGGAGCTGGCTCTCTGAACTTAGGGAGGGAGTTGGAGTTCAGAGTTGGAGATGGAGTTCAGAGGTTTGGAGCTTGCTTGGGACAAAATCTTGTGGTGAGTGATAAAAGACTGACTAGTCTCTCTTAAGGCTCAGGCCTAGGCCATTTGGCCTAGGTCCTTCATACTATTTTCTCTTATTCTCTCTCTCTCCCTTGCCTTAATTCCTTCATTTGTATTAATTAAAATCTCCATAAAACCCAGCTGACTTGGGTATTTTCATATTTGAGAATTTTTCCCATGGCGACCACTTATTTTTGATTTAAATCAAGACACTAAAAATTATCTTTACAGTTTTGGCAATTCATAGTCTTGAAACCCACATTTTCATGGTTACATCCCTCCTCCCTAATCATCCTACATTATGACCTTATTCCCCATTATCCCGTATTATTGTTGTCCTAATTCTCTATTGCAGAGAAGAGAACACCCATAAGGACAAGTTACATGTATGTAGCACTTTACAGGCTACAGATCTCAAAATACACCTGTGAGATTGGTGGTGGGAAAATTATCTCCATTTTACAGAAGAGGGACTAGAGACAAATAACCCTCCTAAGACCATCTGTTCCAATAGTCATTCCTGTGCTCAAGAAGCTTCTGTGGATCCCTATGACCTTTAGAATAAAAAAAAAACTTTATGGGAGCAGCTAGATGGCTCAGTGGATGGAGAGTGTCTGGTCTCAGACACTTCCTAGCTGTGTGACCCTGGGGAAGTCACTTAACCCCCATTGCCTAGCCCTTGCCACTCTTCTGTCTTGGAACCAATATACAGTATTGATTCTAAGTTGGAAGGTAAGGGTTTAAAAAAAAAACATCTTGAGTAAGGGGGGGTGCATTTAACTGAGTGACATTACTTGTGTGATCTTGGGCTCTTGACCTCTCTGGGTCCCAGTTTCTCATTTGAAGAATGAGGTAGTTTGATTAGGTCAGAGCTTCTAGAGTGGAGACTGAATTAGATTAAAATGTAATGGGGAAACATTTCACAGAACAAACAAAAATACAATAAAATGTAGATTCATAATGTTAACGTGTGATCTTCTTAGTTAATATTCAGGGATACTAAAGGGATCCTTAGTATGTTCCATTGGCCTTGGATGGTCTCTTGCAGTTCTAAATCTCTGAGTTAATGATTATACAAGCTGACTCCACCCTCTGTTCCCTACATAAATTCTCATTTACTACCCTCTTACAATCTATTTTCCAACTCATCTGATATATTTGCTCTTGTTCTTGTTCTTGTTCTTGTTCTTCTTGTTCTTCTTGTTCTTGTTCTTGTTCTTGTTCTTGTTCTTGTTCTTCTCTTCTTCTTCTTCTGCAAAATTCTCCTCCCTCTTCCATGCCTTAGCCATGGATGGTCCCCCTCCCTCAAGCCTGGAATACTTTTCCTTCTCACCTCCTCATCTCAGTGTTTCTAGTTTTTTTATTATTAAATTGAATTCGGGGGTCACTTCCTGCAAGTGGCCATTCTTTTGTCTCCATTTGTATTCTCCATTCACTGCCCCTTTCTCCAAATGGCTATATATTTAATCCATATGTCATTTTTTTATTTACTCGTCTGTGTACAAACTCTATCCCTCAACATCAGAAAATACAATAAATCCCTCAAGGTCAAGGACCACTGATATTTTTGTTTTCTGTTTGAATTCTGAGTGTTTGGTACAATGGGTACCATGTACTAGGCCCTTCATTGGGGACAGATAGGTGGTACCATAAGTGCAAAAAATGCTGGGCCTGGAGTCTGGAAGACTTAAGTCCAGATCTGACCTCAGTCACTTAAACTCTGTTTGCCTCAGTCTCTTCATCTGTAAAATGAGCATAATAATAGTCCCTACCTCATAATGTTGTGAGGATCAAATGAGACAATATTTGTAAAAGTGCTTGCCACATAATAGATATGTTAATTTTTATTCTTTCCCCTTCCCCTTCCCCTTCATGCACCCCGTAGGCAATCTGGTAAAGTCTAGAGATGCCCCCTTCAGATAATATTTGCTGTCTCTTTTTGTAATGATAGGAAATGGTAAATTTTAATTAGAAACAATTGTTTTTTTTTTTATTCAAGTGCATGAAGCCCCTGGAATCTGTTCATGGACCCCCATCCCTGAAAAGATAGAATCTCTTTCTATTTCTCCTCATTTCGTCTCACAAAAGATGTCTCCTTCACTTTAACTTTCTCTATACTCTGCTAATCCTGCTAAGACTCAGAGGCGAGAAGCCATAGCAGCATAGGGTAAGCACAGCTGATCCACACTAGCTTAAAAGATAGCAAATTTTGGGGAAATCCATACATAGAACCTAGATTGTTCTAAAAGCCCTTCTGAGGGAGAAGAGGGTTTGAGAATGAGTCATCAGGGCTGTTCAGGAGGCTGGAGGCCCCTGGGTAATTGCTTTAGTTTTCTATTGTAAGGAGATCTTTTGTGAACAGCTTGGCATTTCTGAGCTGAGGTCACTGGACCCAGAGGATTGGAGAGGCATCTTCTCCCTGAGTTAGGTCCTGTCCTTCACTCTCCCCTTCTGCTAAAGGGAGATCACCTCTCAGCAAAGTAGCTAAGAATATATGCCCTGTTTTGGCCTCAGGGGAGCAGGATGGAGGTGGAAGAAAGGGAAGGAAGCGGTCACTAATGGAGGGACCCAATAAAAATAGATGCTCTGTGGCAGTGTGCCACTGGAGTGGCTGTCAGAGCTGGACGGAACTGTAGGGGCCATCAAGTCCAAGCTATACCTGAGTACTATCTCTGAAAAATGGTTATACAGCCCTGCAAAAAGTTCCCCAGTGCTAGGCAAGTTCCTAAAGCTCAAAGCAGCCCAGGCTACTTGGAAATAGATCTATTTGTTAGGAAATTTCCCCTCTATCCTTGTTATTCTCTAGCCCAACTCCTACCCTCCTTTATTCGTTGTCCTTCCCTTTAGGACTAAGCAGAACAAGTCATAGGGTCAAAGATTTAGGGCTAAAAGGAACCTCAGAGATCATCTAATACAATGACCTCATTTTACAGATGAGCAAACTAAGGCACAGTAACCTGTCATATAGCTAATAAGTATCACAGGCAAGATTCCAATTCCTTGGATTCAAGTCTAATTGTCCAAACATGATGTCCCTCTGCCTTTCTAAAGCTCATCTCTCCTCCACATGAGAGACCTGATTTATAGACATTGTTACAACTTGGGATACCATATGTTACAGAGAGCATTGATAAAATGGAAGACCTGCAGAGAAAGATGAGCAGGATGCTTTGAGTTCATGTTATTTATGGCTTCTTTAAAGGAACTGGGGGTGTTTGATCCACTAGACTTAAATGAGTCATGATATGTCTTCAAGTCTTTGAAGGCTTGTCATGGCAATAAAGATTATTATTTGACCTCTTTAGCCCCACAGGGAAGAAACAAAGCAATGGGTAAAGATTGTAAAGAGATCCAATTTAGGTTTGATCTCAGGAAAAACTTCTTAATGATGAGAACTGTCCCAAAGTAGTGAGAGTGATAGTTGTGAGCTCTCCATCACAGGGGATGTTCCAGCAAAAGCTAGATGGATGATCACACTGCGGTATATCAGAAAACAGCTTGTTGGTTAGGTGTAATGGTCTCCTCGTCACTTTTCCTACCTCCAGTCTCTTTTTACTCCAGTCTATCTTCCACTTAGCTACCAAAAGGAGTTTCCTGAAATGAAGATATGGTCATGTCATCCCTGTTCTCAAAAACTTCAGTGGCTCCCTATTACCTCTGGAATCAGATATATATATATATATATATATATTCTGTTTGACTTTTAAACTTCTCCCTGGCATAGCCCTTCTCATCTTTCCATTTTCTGATAGTTTATTTCCTTGATATATTACAATTCCCCTATGTCGGCTTCCTAGCTCATTGGTACACACAACATTCTGTCTTCCAGCTCCAGCTTGCATTGGCTATCTCCTATAGCTGCAATCTTCTTCTTCTTCCTCTCAGTCTCTTAGCTAACCCGGATTTCTTTCTTTCCTTTTTTTTTTTTTTGAAACTTATAATTAATTTAGAATACTTTTTCCATGGTTACAAGATTCATGTTCTTTCCCTTCCCTCCCCCAACCTTCCTCCCATAGCTGAAGCACAATTCCACTGGGTTTTACATGTGTTATTGATCAAGAACCATTCCTATACCAGTAATATTTGCACTAGAGTGATCGTGTAGAGTCTACATCCCCAATCTTATCCCCATCGACCCATGTGATCAAGCAACTATTTTTCTTCTGTGTTTCTGCTTCCACAGTTCTTCCTCTGGATGTGGATAGTGTTCTTTCTCATAAATCCCTCAGAATTGTCCTGGATCATTGCATAACTGCTAGTAGAAAAGACCATTACATTCGATTGTACCACAGTGTATCAGTCTCTGTGTACAATGTTTTCCTGGCTCTGCTCCTTTCACTTTGCATCAATTCCTGGAGGTTGTTTCAATTCACGTGGAATTTTTCCAGTTTGTTATTCCTTTGAGCACAATAGTATTCCATCACGAACAGATACCACAATTTGTTTAGCTATTTCCCAATTGAAGGCATCCCCTCATTTTCCAATATTTTGCCTGGCTTTCTTTTAAACACCATTTCAATGCTAGCTTCTGCAGGAAGCCTTCCTCAGTCTCTCTTGTTCCTCTCTCCAGCCCCCTTGTGTTTTCCCCTCTGAGATTACCTTCATCCATTCTGTATACATCTCATATAGACCCCTTTGTTGACATGTTATCTCCTCTATTAGAAAGTAAGCTCCTTGAGGACAGGGGCTATTTTTGTCTTTCCTTGTTTCCTCATTTTTTAGTGCTTGGAACAAGTTATTATCAGTCCTTGACTTTCAAAGAGGACCAATGACACCATGGGGAGATGTCTTGACTTGCATTTAAGTGAGGCAGAGTCACACAAAGGCATCGGCCTCACTCTCTCTTCCAGAATCATTGAAGTCCAGTGGCAAGATGAACACCAGGACAACCAGTGATGGCCTGGGTTACAGTGGACAACCTTGGCATCTTGGACATCTTACCAAGCTCTTAGAGCTCCACAGAGTCTGCTTCAGCCATCTTTATGACTTTTAAAACAAATTGTTCTCTTCTACCCATTCTGCCAAGGGAAGTCTTCACATGTCTGGAGTAGACACTCCCTTAATTCACCGATAGATTGGTGGCCCATCAGTGACTCTTTACCTG
Organism: Monodelphis domestica; assembly: GCF_027887165.1. Lineage (NCBI taxonomy): Eukaryota > Metazoa > Chordata > Mammalia > Didelphimorphia > Didelphidae > Monodelphis > Monodelphis domestica. The sequence continues at coordinate 375,474,116 of NC_077230.1, read as the reverse complement.
GTTTAACTTGCTTGCAGAGACCATTTCATATAGTGGGCGATGCATGTTAGGTGCTTGCTAAGTGCCTGTTTGCTGTCTGAGCCCAGTCGAGTCCTTTATCCTCTACCTCATGCTGCTTTGAGAATACCATTTGTTTGCCTCATCATCAATTCATCAAGGACGTTAACATTTGTAATGCTTTTTGCAAACCTTAAAGCACCATATACATGGCAGCTATTATAATCAGCTGCATCTGTTCGGCGCCTTAGCATGGGGCCCTGCACTTCTCAGGTGTTCCGTACAGGTTTGTTGGATTGAATAGCATCAAATTCCTCTCTCTGCCTCTTGGTCTAGTGCACCAAACATCAGCCAAAAATAACTCCATGAAAGCTCAATGGTTTCTATTTAAACCTCATTCCCGGAAGCTTTTGGGAGCCTTCAGGATCTCATTATGCTCCCCTGTTCCCCCCAATTGGTAAAGCCTAGTGACTCTCCTGGCAGGCAAGGGTAGAAAACATCTCCCCGCCTTTGCAGGACCTTTGATTGAGAAATTCTGTCAGTGAATAATTGAGAGGAAGGCTGCTAGAACACTGGTGTAACTGTGAATAGCAGTGCCCGTGTCCCAGATCCCCAGCAAAAGCAGCAGCACAGGCTTCAGAGCTCTCAGGAGGAACTGAGTGAAGGTTTGTCTTTTCTGCATTCTGAGACAGGAAGGTGAGAAACAGGCTGATGCTTGGGGGGCTTGTTTCAGAGAAACTGTGGGATATGATCATTCCTGGGCAAAAAAAAAATGGAATGTCTTGGATCTTCTGCCTTATTTATTACAAACTTAGGGTAGTGAGGTGGCATAGTACATAGAGTACCAAGCATAAATTCAGGGAGACCTGAGATCAAATCTGACCTCAGACACTTATTGGCTGAGTGATCCTGGGCAAGTCACTTAACCTTGGTTGCCTCACTATCCTCATCTATAAAATGAGCTGAAGAAGGAAATGGCAAACGACTCCACTTGGAAATAGAAAACCCCACATGGAGGTCACAAAGAGTCAGATACTACTGAAATGACTGAGCAAGAACAATTATAAACTCGAACCATGACTGGCGATTGTCCAGATTCATCATATGCATGTCTGATGTCAGGTTAAGAAGGGTAGGGAACACTTTGGATGATCCTAATCCGAGACTTACCTAATACTAACATGGAAAAATCCTTAGAATAAAGGTAATCTCCTCTGGAAGAGAACTTTGAGCCATTTTACAGGAGGGAAAACTGAGGTCCAGAGAAAGGAAGTTGATTTTACTAAGTCACATAGCTAGTTACTGAATGAGATTGGAAAAGAATATGTCTCCGGTCTCATAGACCAGGGGGATCATTAGGCAGTCAAGGCAGCTAGGTGGTACTGGGCTTGGACTCTGGAAGACTTGAATCCAAATCCAGCCTCATATACTCTCTAGCTGTGACAATTCACTTAACCTCTGTCTGCCTCAGTTTCAACAGCTGTAAAAGGATGTGTGTGGGGGCTTCCTATTTCTCAGGGTTGGGAAAACCAATTGAGATCATTGTCAAGTGTTTAGTGAAGGGTCTGGCACATAGTAGATCCTCAATAAATGCTTATTTCCTTCTTTGCTATTAACATTACTAGAAAGAGTCTAGGATCCCAATTTTTTTTTTCTTATTGTCCCCACAACCAATTTGCAATGCAATTGTGAAGAGGGAGAAGCTTGTCTTTCTTCTCTATATATTCTCTTGTCCTGGACTCTCTAATTGTTCCCCATTACTACCCAGATATCTACATCCAGACTTCCTAGCCACCCTCCCATTTCCATGTACATCTTGGCTCATTTTCTTAAGTCGCAAAATCCATTTTTCTCCTCTCTTCTTCTATATCAGCTCTCCCCTATCCTGAGTCTTTCTTCTCAGGGTCTTGAGTCCCACTAAGGGGAAAAGGATGAACAATTTCAGTTATGGTGTCAATGGCTCAAGGATGTCCCTTCCCAGGGACATTTGCCTTTCCAAAACGGTCTTCTTGTGCCTTAACCCAAGGGAGTGTCCAATGCAGGAATTTCTGAGAGTATGGCAGATCCCTGAGAAAATTCTCAATTTACTGTAATAGAGAGATAAATTATAATAGAGAGATACTTCTGAGGGTGTCTATTGATCAACACTTGATGACTAATAGATCAAGATTTTTCCTACCCTCCTCCCTCAATGCCTCCCATTTCCTCCCCTCTTCTGAAGCCTTTTAGCTTCCCCTCCCCCTTTCCCTGCAGTTTCACTCAGTGTGAACTATGAGGTTTAGAGAAGATACTCTTTTCTCTTGTTTTCTCAAGTAAGGGGTTTATTTGGGGAAGAAAGGACAAGGATGGAGGATGAGGTAAGAGGGATAGGGTTCACTATTCTCTAAAATGAGCCTTGATTTGGAGGATATTGGGGAAATGGCAGTTCTGTCACAACTGTGACACAAAGTCTGTCAGGGAGGTATGAGGACAAGCATATGCCTTCTTTTCTCCTAACCAGCCAGGTAAATATCAGTCAGTCAGAAACAGCTTCAGGATCTTCACAATCAGCCACAAGCAGCCAGAAGTTATTGCATTTTTCTGGGTCTACAACATGCTGTACAGTAAAATGACCCATATGATCTTTGGTTCTATTGATTACATAGGCAACACAACCATGTCTATATTGCAGTTACCTTTTCAAACTGAATTAATACTCTGGCAAATTCTACCCCATGGTCATCATGGCATCCTGAAGTTTGTTGGGCTCACAAAGCAGAATAGGACCTCAGGAGCCATTTATAACACTCCTCCATTTTTACAAATGAGGAAACTGAGGCCCTTGGAGGTTTAAGTTACTTGACCAGGGTCACACAGTGATATGTAGTAAGTTCTTTCATTGTGGGTTGGGAATAACTCCATGAACCATTATCTCTTTCCTTCTCTGTCACACACTTTCCCTCCTTCCATCCCCTACCCCTATCCCCCCCAAAGCACAATCCCCAGGATCAGAGCACCTTAACCATCAGAGGGGCTTAAATCTTTGTTCATTTGAATTGAACTAAATTTACTTGAAAGGAATTCAGAGGCCAATTAAGTTAATTCTGGTTGGAGTCCAGAGGAAAACAGTCAAGAAGGCGAGGGGCATGAGATTCCCCACTTCAGGTTGTTTTTGAGAGCAGAGTCTGTGTTTGGCCTGTATGTATATCCCCAGGACTTAGCATGGGGCCTGCTTCTTAATAAATAGCAGATGCTTTATAAATGCTCGTGACTACATAAGGATCCTCTGAAGAAACTGTGAATGTTTATCCAGAAAAAGATTGAGAGGGGGCAGCAAAGTAGCTTAATGGAGACAGGAGCCAGACACAAAAGATCCTGGGTTCAAATGTGGCCTCAGAGACTTCCTGGCTGTGTGATCCTCAGCAAGTCTCTTAACCTTAATTTGCCTAGTCCTTACTGTTTGACTCTTCTGCCTTGGAACCAATACACAATATAAATTCTAAGACAGAAGGCAATGGTTTAAAAAAAAAGAATAGAAAAGATTTGGGGATGATAAAAGAGGGTATGTGATGTCATCAAAAATCTGAAGAGTTGTCATGGAGAAGGGGAGCTAGATTTGTTCTTCACTCTATAGTGTAAATGAATGAGTGGTGATTGGAAATTTTAGGATGGTTTGAGGTTTGATTGTTTTTTTAATTAAAGTATATTTATTTTCCCTCCCTTCCACCTTTAAAGGAGAGAGAGAGGGAGGGAGGGACAGACAGAGAGAGAGAGACAGACAGACAGAGAGACAGTGAGACAGAGAGACAGAGACAGAGAGACAGAGACAGAGTCAGAGAGAGAGAGAGACAGAGAGAGAGAGAGAGAGACAGAGAGAGAGAGACAGAGAGAGAGAGACAGAGAGAGAGAGAGAGACAGAGAGAGAGACAGAGAGAGAGAGAGAGACAGAGAGAGAGAGAGAGAGAGAGAGAGAGAGAGCAGAGGACAGACAGAGAGAAAGAGAGAGAGAGAAAGAGAGAGAGAGAGAGAGCAGAGGACAGACAGAGAGAGGGACAGAGAGAGAGAGAGGGATAGACATAGAGACAGACAGACAGACAGACAGACAGAAACAGACAGACAGAGGGAGGGAGGGAGGGACAGACAGAGACAGAGAGAGGAAGGGAGGGATGGACAGAGAGAGAGAGAGAGAGAGAGGGAGAGAGGGAGAGAGGGAGAGAAATACAAAACCCTTGTAACTAAAATGCATAGTCAAAACAAAACTTCCCATTATCAGTCCTCTAGAATGCTGGTTGGTCATTTTTTAATCAGATAAAAGAAATGAGACTTTCCCCAGGTCATACAGAGAATTAGTGGCAGTCACGATTCAAACTTTGGTCTTTTGCCTCCCTATCCACTGCTCTTTCTGGATCACCAGACTCATCTTCCCATTATAAAAGGAGAAAATCTAATATTTAGATCATTCTCTCCACCATTTCAGTGGCACTGTCAGACAATAAAGCTGAACCAAGAGCACTTAAGGAAGGGAAAGATCATCATTTCTCCAGAGACTTAAAGCACACCAAAGGTAAAGGGCATGCTTTTCTCCCTTCTCTCAAGTCCCCCATCATGGCTACCTCAGGGTTAGGTCACCTAGAAAGGACTTGGTAAATATATTTTTTTACAGATGGTCACCTAAAAAGAAAACATATTCCCGTGGCAATGCCACAGCCCCGAACATTTTGATCCCACATGTCCCTGCTTCGGATAATTGGTCACTGCCCCATGATGGGCTGGCCAGCTGCCCTCATTGGAAGGTCATGAAAATCTCTATTTCCTTCTCTCACCCCCTCTCCATCCCAGGATGGCTTCAAGGGCTTCCTAGTCTCCAGCTAGGTTCCCAAACCCGGTCACTGTTAGTACTTTGCCCTGGCTGGGTGGATAATTTAAAACCCTGACTCCAAAGGGTCAGAACTGACCTTAATAATAGTAATAGCTGACATTTATATAGCCCTTAAAGATTTATACTTATATTATCTTATACCTTGTTCCCCTCCTCCCATTTGTCTCTGCTTGACAAGCTATGAATTCCCTAGACATGACATAAATTCCCTTTGTTCTGAGATTTCATTGTACCATGGATGAAGCCTTAACTCAAGCCACTGACTCAAGCTCAGGGCTGGCTCACAAAGCTGAGCTATAAATGTCTCTGGACTTGACCTTTAAAACTGGGGTTGGAAAGAGAAACCCTGAGGAGAAGAGGCTATACAAGGTCATCACCCAAGTTTCCTGGAGAAAAACTTGCACGTCCACTTGGATCTAAACCCCCAAGAACCAAAGGCTTAGACAAACTGGCATCATGGTGAAATGGTATGGGAAAAAGAAGAGAGACCTTCCTGAGAGAGAGGACCAGAGACACAGCATGGAAGAAATAACCCAGAAGGGAACCATCCCATGCAGAAGAAATCCAGATCTAGTCTTTCTCCAGGACTATAGATCAAAGGTTGCATGTCACTCTAGCAGCCGCATGTTTTTCCACTCTGTGTGACTGGAGGAATGCAGACTTAGAAAGTCATTTGGGTCTAGAGGACTGGATAGATCCCCGAGGCAGTTAGAGGACCAACAGAAAGAAGCAAATAAATTCTCTTGACTGTTCCAAGCATGAAAATTTTGGTTTTTGCTGTTGCATTTATTGTGCCTAATTAAACAAAATCTGTCCTAAGCTTAATGTTTTGTCAGCCTGAGCACTTGCATGAGAACTGAGAACTCTAAGAGAAGCATGATGGAAGCTGCCTAGCCTAAGAGTATTAGCCCTTGGGTCAGAAGACTCAGGTTTAAATCCTACCTCCATTGCTACCTCCCCTATGTCCTGAGCAAGTTATTTAAACTCTTTAGGTCCCAGTTTCCTTACCTATAAAAAGAAGGGATTGAATTAAATGGCCTCTTAGTTCTCTTTTAGATCTAAATTGATTACTTCTTTGATCTTAGTTCTAATATTCCTATGTTAACCTAGAGTGGAGTGAGGAACTAAGGAGATTTTTAGAGAAAAGTTCCCAAGACTAAACCTGGTCCATGTAAGCCCAATGCAAGACCCCTGAGCACATGCCTATACTCTTGAAACTCTAAATAACACAATGGATTAAACATTTCAGGCACCGTTATTCTAATTTCACACAAAAGAAAATCAAATCCCAAAGGGATTCTAGCCATTTTCTCATGGTCACAAAGCTAATGGCGGAGATAGATTATGAACCCAGTCTCACCTGCCTCAAAATCCCAAACTCCCTCTCCTGATACCACAGGTCCCCCTCAAGGGGTCACATCACCCACTCCCTTGGCTCCAGGCAGGACTAATTAATCCTGCCTGAGGTTCTCTGGGGAAGAAGATTCCACAGCTGCCTCTAGTCCCTCCTCCCAGGGCTTCATGGTTCTTAACATCCCGTCTACACCATGTCAAACCTCTGAATGAGGACAGAAGCATTTTGTCAGAAATCTTGATGTTCCCTAATAATCAAACATGTGGTATCATGCAGATAAAACATTCAATATTTTGTTTTTTTGAACTGATGCTTTTTTCCATCCAGCCAGTAGACCTCACATCGACACAGCCTCAAGATCAGACACCTCTCCCTCATATCTAATTCAGTCCTTACTGTTGCCTCTGCACAAAATTATTCCTTCTAAGGAAGTTTCTGGGATTCAAAGTTATTTTATGGTATTTTTAGTAGCGGCATATTTCTTGGATGCCTAAACACCTGGGTGGACACACACAAAAAGTTGATCATCCAGATGTTGCAGAGACGTCTTCTGATGCTTATGCCTTTGACTCCAGAGTCTGGGCTATCAGCAAGTCCTATGAATGTTTTCCTGGCTCCTTTCAAAAGAGGTACCATAAGAAATGTTTTACATGATTGCACATGTGAAATATCAGATTGCTTACTGTCTCAGGGAGGGGGAAAAGGGAAGGAATGAAAAAGGGAAAGAGAAAATTGTTTTTAAGTGTAATTGGGGGAAAATAAAGCATTTTTAAAAAGCCACCATCCAATCCAGTCCTCACTTCAAAGAGCAATGATGAAGGGGTTGCTCAGTCCTGAGTGATAATGATACAAAGACAACACAAAAAGCAGGATCTGCCTTCCTGGATCTTATATTCTTTCCCCCTATAGCCAATGGTACATAGGCTCCACAGACAAAGGTTTTTATATTATAAGGTTCAAGGTAGGATGATGGGAAATGGAAAATTTTCTCTCCTTCTTCCAATTCCTTCATCTATCATGTGCAAAGGAAGTTATATTGCTAGATTGTCTAGTTCCCTTTCAGGCTTGAAGAGACACAGAAACCAATCATTAATCACAGAGTGGTGAGATGTAGACATACAAAGAGGTAAGAGTCAGAGAAGGAAATGGAACTCAGGCATTTCCATTACATCAGATTCTTTTGGATACCACTTGGATAACATGAGAAAGGGTGGTGAATATGGAATCAAATGACATAAATTCAAATAATTGTTCTGTTTCTTCTTGTATACCATGCTCAAGTCAAAACCTCTTTTGGCCTCAGTTTTCTAATTTGTAAAATTGAGGGAATGGATAACATGACTTCTTGTTTCATTTCCATTTTGTATGTGGTTGGTCAAGTTGTATCCTCTTCCCATGACTGAATTTCTTAATCTGTAAAATGATGAAAGAGTTGGGCTAGATGACTCAATGTTCCTTCTAGTTCTCTGGGATATTGGAGTAAGTTTATCAAACTCTCTTGGCCTCAGTGTCCTCATTTGTAAAGTGGGGTGAATGGACAACATGACTTCTTGTGTCATTTCCATTTTGTATGTGGTTGGCCAAGTTGTATCCTTTTCCTTTGAATTTCTTAATCTGTAAAATGACAAAAGAATTGAACTAGATGACTTCATGTTCCTTCTAGTTCTTGGGGATATTGCAATAACCTGATCAACCTCTCTGGGACTCAGTTTCTTCATTTATAAAAATGATATTTCTGAATCGCATGACCTCTGAGACCCCTTCTAGTCTTATACCTATGATCCTAAGCATATGGTCCTATATATTATACTGGGATATGACCGTGTAGACATGTTAGGAAAATCCATAAATAGCCTATCAATTCATTTTCCTTCTACTCTAATGGCCTTTTGAGGGATGCTGGAAAAACTAATCCTCTGCTCTCCACTGCTTTCCTCCTCTCCCCTGGCTCAGCACAGATCTGTCAGATTGAGCTCAGACACTGAGGAAAATAATCCACTCCCCAAATTGAGAATATGAATCCAGGAATCAATTGACCCTGCAAGGACATTCAGGCATGAAAGTTTGAATAAGATGGAGATGGATTAAAAGTTGGTTGAAACATCATTCCCTCTACCAAGGAGAATACTTTTTTTTCCCAGTGTGAACATGTGAACCCACAGGGGAGAGGCAGGTAAGAGGATAAAGGATAGAGGATAGAACCTACTCAGTCCATGGACAGAATAAGGTATAGGACTGATGGGGGGAGGTGGGTGCAGAGGATTAGAGAAAGAGAGGCAAGTCCAACTGGTAAGTAAACAGCCAGTGGTTAATCTTAGGCAACGTCAGCCTTACAATGACAGCTGGAGGCAAAATTGATTTGGAAATGGACTGCTGGCAGAATGAAAAATGCCTGCTCTCTCTCCAGCCCAGGGAAATAAAGACATTTCCATTAAAGTGGTCAGTACTATTGTTTGCTGGATGAAGGCAAGTTGACTGAGAGGAAGGCCAGGTGAGGCTGTTTCTCTATGAGCAGACAGAGCCAGGATTGGTTCTTCCAATTGTCAGGACTCTCACCCACACTCTCATAACTTCATCCCAGTGTTTCCAATTACCCTCCAGTTTCTAGTTGTAAGGAAGACTGGGATTGGTTCCTCCCTCCAAAAGCTACCATAAAAATGCCCTAGGCTTAAAGAAGGGAGCTGGGTTTAGTATCAAGGTTGTGTTTTTGCTGATTGTTTTTGCATCATTTTTGGTCATTTTCAGTCACATCTGCTTCTCTGTATCCCCATTTGGGGTTTTCTTGGCAAAGATGCTGAGGTGGTTTGTCATTTCCTTCTCCAAGAAACTGAAGCAAATAAGGTTAAGTGACTTTCCTAGGATCATACAGCTAGTAAATATATGAGATTGGATTTGAACTCAGATCTTCTTGACTCTAGGATCTACCCCTATCCATTACACCACCTAACTGCCCATTGCAACTGGTAGTCTGTAGATATTTCCCAATTCTGAGTCTGCTCTCTGCTCCCTGCTCCCTGCTATCTTGACAATTTTTGCCAGGGTTTTTGACCCTCTTTTGCCCAGCCTGTTTACTAGGTGTCTGAGCCTTGCTGTCCCTGCTAGTATTAGACATCTTTGACCCAGCTAGTGTCAAGACTCTGAGACTGCCGGCAAAAGGAAAACAGCTCTCTGTGGAAGGCAAAGAGGGCTTGGGGTTGACTGTAACTGATAATTTGTCCCTGGAATAGTAAAGGAATGTCATAATATATACTTGACATTCACATTAGGGAAGGTGTCTATGCAGCAAAAACAAGCCAGGTGTCACACCTTAGGTAGAAGGGTGAATTGTCACATCTTCTGCATGAGACCATAGCCCATTTTTATCTGAATAAGCTCAAGTCACTTTTAAGTGAACAACACCGATGTCAGCTTTGTTGAGTTGTCTTTTCCCCTTGGCCCATTCCCACCTCTGTCTGAAGTCCTGGGTCAGAGATCCTCTTCTCTATGCCAGGCCCTTAGACATCATCGCCCCAAGTAGTGTTAGAGTCTGAGAAAGTCAACAAAAGGAAAACAACTATCCATGGAAGGCAAAAAAAAAAAGATCGAATGTGGCTGCCACTGCTGCTTTGCCCCTAGGATCTTAAGGAAATCGCACAATATATACTTGGCACTCCTATTAGGGAAGGTGTGATGATCAGTACGAACTCTTGGGTATATGAAGATAACACTTGCCATAGTTCATGAATGAGTGTTAAGTCAGAAGAGTCAGGCATGAGTCACGGTGAGCAAACGGGTTGAGCCTTGGTCAGGGAGCTTGAGGCAACCTCCAAGAAGGAGGGAGGGAGTGGAAAGTCTGGCAGCTTGGACCCCCAGAAGGAATTTTGACTATGGGAAGATTTCATGTAGATGGGTTTGGGGGTGGGGTTCGACCAAAGCCTTCCAAAGAGGAATGCAGAAGAGACTTTGGATGCCAGTGCTACCCTCTCCCAACTCCCACCTCACCCCACATATGCACCCAGATGGAGAGACGTGCTTCCATATCTGGCCAATGGGACATTCTCTTAAGTTGGCATCTTCTGAGTGCCCTATTGTCACCCCCAAAAGAAAAAGAGAGCGCATGGGAGCCAAATGGGTCCAAAGCTTAGAGTATGAATTAAAGGAGTAGTTTTAATCTGTTGTACATACACAGATGAATCTATGATATCTCAAAGAACTGCCTGTTCTTTCCTTCTGACCGATCTCAGCTACATGCATCGTTCATTGTTTGAATGAGTGTTAAGTCAGAAGAGTCCAGCATGTGTCAAGGTGAGTGAACTGGTTGAGTCTGCCAATAGCCAAATTTATGATACTTTTGGGACTGTTTATAGACTGGTTTGGGGCACACCTATTACCTCTAGATCCCTTGGGCAGAAGGGGACACTGAGGCCCAGTGAAATCAAATTATCTCAATGAAAATGCCTGATCACTCCTCACTAGCATCAAACCATGGTCCACGCCAAGTAGGGGAAAACACTAACAACCTCATGAATAGATTATACCTAATATGTGTTCATTGACTGCATACTGATATTGGATCTACGGCATAGCCTAGCTCAGCCTTTTTACTCCCTGTGTTAGTTTGAGTGAGTCACTTTACCATTCCAGGGGTTTGGTTTCTCATTGGAAAAAGGAAAAGAGTAGATGATCTCTGAAGTCCTTTCTAGTTCTAAATCCTATAATCCTTAAGCTTCATCTGATTCCCCAGATTCCTGGTCCATTAGCTTCTCTGACCTCTTGTACCTATTGAATATTCCTTCACTCCAAAATACCTAATTTCAGACTCCCAGCTTATGCCTTATTTTATTCTGTATTCTTAACCTTTTTCTTTTGGAGCCAGCTCCTTTTCCAGCATCAATCACTACTATATATATATATATATATATATATATATATATATATATATATATATATATATATATGAGAGAGAGGGGGGGTATTATATCTATATCTATAGTCCTTGTGTTATAGTGAATAGAGAGCAGTAGTTCCTAATCATTCATTGATTGATTTATTGATTACCCAGGTAATCTCAATAATGGTCTAAAAATCAAAGTCAGGAAGGGGAAGAAAAGAACGCTGACTATTGGTGAAAGAACACTAATATTGGACAAAGTTTTGGTATTGATGTTGATTAACTAAACACAGAACAGTATATCTAGTTTGGATTTTAGTCATTGATTGTGTGTCCAAGGATGTGTGTGTGTGTTTGAAGGTCTATAGGCAAAAATAAGTCCATTTGAAGGCATCTGAAAATTGGCAGACACAAGTGGTACAAATCACCAAATGGCCACAAGGCTTCCATGAATAACATCAGTATTTTGATGGATTTGCAATCAACCTGTTCCAAGTCACCCACCCACCCACCCAGTCTATATAGTCCTTCATATCCTGTGCCATTCTTGACCATGTCTTTCTACTAATTCTCTAAAGAGCAGAAATATAACAGCTGGCATTTATATAATGCATTAAAGTTTGCAAGGTGTTTTATGTTCAGATGTGGTACTTTGCTGGAACTTAAAAGAGGATTTGCTGGAAAATTAGATTTGGCTACTCAGTGCTTAAAGCAACAGTTTCCTCTATTTAGTATGCTTAAGAGAAGGTTATGGGGATAATTGAAGACACTTCAGTCTAGGAACATGGTAGGAAAGAAATCAGGGCAGAACCTACCTCATCATCCCCACCCCCAACATATACAAATCCCCAAAGGGGAAATATTAAATACTTCCAACTCTAGGGTAACAACCACCATTCAGACTAGGGCAGAGGTCTCACACTTCCCAATCTAAATAAAGAAGGGAGAAAAAGAGGTACAACCAAGGACATAGAGAGCATCTCCTGGCTTCAAGACTAGAACATTTTTTAATACAACATATAAATCTACTCATCGTAATCCAGGACTTTTAACATTTTGTATATGTATGAGTAACATCTAGATAACCACCTCTGTTATCCCTTCCTTTTGTTACTTGGCTAGTCCATCTCCTATTTGGGATATACATGTCCTTGGTGACATCTTTATGGAAATACTTTTAATTAAATTAATTTAAGTTAAACACAAATGCAATTTAATCTGTTAAACTTATTTTAGATAGGTAATGCTATGGATAGGGTGTTGGACTTGAAATCAGGAAGATTTGGGGTCAAATCCCTTCTCAGATTTACTTAAATAGTTGTATGATTCTGGACAAGTCACTGCCTCAGTTTCCTCACTTGTGAAATGAAAATAATAATAACATTTACTTCCTAAGATTGCTGTGAGGAATGAGTGAGATTTAACATATAAAATTCTTTTCAGACCTTAAAGTACTATAAAATACTAGCTATTATTATCAATATCAAAATTATGATTATTAATAATATCTACAATAATAATAACATCAAAATATCTCTTTTTTTGAGACTTGATCTCCCTATCTCTCCCAAGTTGGAAGCACAGTGGCCACTCATTGATAAGCAGGGAAGTTTTGACCTGCTTCATTTGCATCCCCCACTGTTTTGCCCCTCCTTACGCAGCTTGGTAACCCCAATTCTCAACTCTCAATTCTCTAATTCTCTAAGGTTCACCATACATAATATGAATACCTGAGAGTACTCCAGAGTTCCAGAAATCCACCAGATTCAGCTTTCTCTGAAGCAGAAACTATAGGAGTGTATGCCCAACTTGGTTACTTTTTTTAACCCTTACCTTCTGTCTTGGAATGGATACTAAATATTGGTTCCAAGGCTGAAGAAAGGTAAGGGATTAGTAATTGGGGTTAAGTGTCTTGCCCAGGGTCACACAGCTAGGAAGTGTTTAAGGTCAAATTTGAACCCTGCACCTCTAATCTAAAAGTCAGGCTCTCTCTCTTCTTTATGCTGGACTTTTCCTATTCCAAAACCATGGCTAAAATATATTCTGTTCTCTTGGTTTTGTTTTTCTCACTTTGCATTATTTCATAAAAGTCTTTCTATATTTCTCTTCATATTTCATACTTGTTAGTCCTGATTGCATTATACTCTTCTATTACATGTATTTGTCATAGTTTATTTAATTATTGGCCTATTGTTGCATATTTATGTTGCCTCCAGGATTGTGAATTTCCCCCAATTATTAATAACATTATAATGAAAATCATTCAACAATTTTTGTTTGTTTTTTATTTTGCTATATTCTCAACAGTGTAATTATTGGTCAAAGAGTCTGACTATTTTTGTATCTTTTACTGCCAGATTGTTCTCCAAAAAAAGTCTAGCAATTTGCAATTCCTCCAGCCACAAATGAGTGTGACTGTTTCTCTAGCACCCAGCCACTAAGCATTTTCATTGCCTTTTATTCTTTTTTTTTTAATCTGATGGGTGTGAAGTTGCATCTCAAATTTTGTTTTAAGTTGCATCTCTTTGATAATTATCATCTTAACTTTTTCCAAGTGATTATTATCAATTTGTATATCTTCTTTTTAAAATTTGTTTATGTCTTTTGACTATTTCTCTACTATATAATCTGGGAATTCTCTTTGCAAATGAACTATTCTTTCATTCTTTTTTTATTAAATTTGTCATATTTGCCACAAGTATTTTTCTGTGTTCTATTTTTTCTTTTTTTATGTAACTTTTTGTACTTATCTTTAAAAATAACTGATTAATTTAATTAAACTGAATTTAATCAACATCCCCTTAAGAACACCTCCATTTTGCTTAATGGAAACAAAGTTGAGACACGACTCCAGAAATGAAATAAATGCATTATTTTTTTCTAGCTGTTTGATTTTATTTATGTTTAAGTATGTCACCCATAAGGGATTTGATGAGGCATATGGTATAAAATTTGGGGCCACAATTATGTCTTTCATGCACCTTCTCATGCACAAAACTTCACTGGTCACATGTTGTAACCTGCTTATACTCAATACACGTCCTTCCATTGGTCTTTGAACAACATAAAACTTGAATTCTTCTTAGAGCATAGTAATCTATAATTCATGGCTTTGAAGTCACATTGAAATAAGTGTTAATATTAAAAAGAATAAAATTAATGGAAAAATATTTTTGAGTTGAAAAAACAAAATAAATTGTGAATAGAATCATTTCACCATTTCCTGAACCCAATGAAAGTTTATTAAAATTAATCTTGCTTTTAGCTAACTCAGTAAAAGTGGCTTTTTAAAAAAATAGCATAATTACTTTTGAACTCACTGCTTTTATATTTGAAATATTTTAATTAAAAAGAAATAAATGCAAGTTCTTAGCTAAGTTTACTTTGCACATTGGCAGGGTACGTTTGCTAATTTCCATATAGACGGTGACCCTTTTTTTATGGGGATATTAGTATGGAGAGACACATCTGTGCATTTAAATCAATGTGTACATATAGTGCATCCCATATAGTAAACTCCAATTTAGTCAGGCAGCAAATAATTGGAAAGCTCAAATAACTAAAACCATTGCTTCACCATTTTGAATGAAAAATCATCTTTGTTTGATGGACAATGTTCAAGACTTCTACCATCAAATAGGAATCTCTATTTTTTGTTAACTCTTACCTTCTGTCTTAGAATTTAGTATTCTTCTAAAGCAGAAGAGTAGTAAGGGCTAGGCAAATGAGGTTAAATGACTTGCCTAAGGTCATACAGCTAGGGAGTACCTGAGGCTAGATTTGAACCCAGGTTCACTGAACTCTAGACTTAATGCTCTATCTGCTATGTGACCTCACTGCCCCTAAAATAGATTTCTATTATAATTTCCGTATTTTACTTACTAGGGGCAGTTAGGTGGTACAGTGCTGGACCTGAAGCCAAGAAGACAAGTTCAAATCCAATTTCAGGCACTTCCCAGCTGCATGACTCTGGACAAATCACTAAATTCTGCTTGCCTCAGTTTCCTCATTTGCAAAATGAACTGGAGAAGAAAATGGCAAATCCTTCCTGTATTTTTGCCAAGAAAATCTCATAAAGGGGGTTGAAAGAAAAAAAGGATTTTAGCCTAAGTTAGCGAGAAACTTGAATTACCCAGAACCCTTCTCTTTCTTCTCATTCTCTGTCTACCTCATAGAGCATAAACTCATTGGCAGGAATTACAAAAAGGAAGGAAACAATCATTCAGTGAGTGTCTGCTGTGTGCCCAGGTACTGGGCTAAGCACTTCACAAATATTATTTCATTTGATCCCCACACCCAATTATTTGAGTCACTATGGCATCTGCCCAATTCCCCAAGGTAGGGAGAGATTTTTGAAACTCTTTGCATTATCACTGTTAGGATCTTCTATACCTACAGGGACTGGCCTGGCTCATTAGAGGAATCATCAAACCTAGATAGTCCTGCCCAGTTCTATGTGATCCCATTCTGGCTTGTGGAGGGAATGGGGAGCTACAAGTGGCTTTAGGCTACTTATTACAGAAACAAAGAGAATTACCATCTGGCCTCTGCCATGAAGGCTGTGTGGATTTACCAAAACCCTTGTTGCCATGGTTACAGCTTCATCTCCTCCCCCTCCCCACTTGACATAGAGGCAGTTCTGCTTAGGAAAAGCCCAAGCTCTGTGTAGGCTCAGTCAGAGTTCTTGGATGGGGTGAAGGAGTAAGGGGGGGGGGGTGAGGTTCTCAGGAACATCAGAAAATCTCCACTATTCTAGGGAAACGGCATACTTGCCCTATTCCTCCAACTCAATAGACATGTAAATACAGCCCAAAGTGACTTTATTATTTACTTAATATTCCCTATACCAACCACAAACTTAGAACCATGAAATTTAGAAATCATCAGAGCAGGAACTAGCATATGGCATCCAGAGCTTTGTCCCAGAAGGCTGATGTCTAGGAAAGGGGCGAGTTTCCTTCCTGCCGCTCTTATTGTGGTCTTCTATTATCCTGCACCGTTGCTCCATTGCTCTGGGGCTACCTCTCCCAGGGTCCTAGTGCTGTGGCTCCCTTTTCCTGGGACCTTTATTCCCAGTCTTCATGACTATGTGACTGTAGGCAAGTCACCTAAACCCTCTTTAATTCAGTTTCCTCATCTGAAAAATGAAGGATTTAGATTCAATGGCTTCTAAGCTCATTTCTACATCAAAATGTATGATCCTAGATATTCTCTGCAATGACACCATTTCTTTCTCTTTCTTAAAGCTGGACTGTCTTCTGGGATGCCCCTTCCTCATCCTACAACTGGGAATTGCCCTGGGTGCAAAAACTCTTAGCCATGGCTAGGAGAACCATCTGGTCAAACCTACTCATTTGACACAGGGATATCCTGAAACTCAGAGAGGGAAAAAGGTTGTCTAAGGTCACAGAATGAGTTAGCTCTAGAGCTAAGATGAAAATGTAGGTCTCTTGACTCCCAGGATAGTATATTAACCAAACTAGTAAGCCCCACCTTGGGCTATATCATTGAATCTTTTAGACTAGTCCCTTTGGGGTCAGGTCTTGACTTTTCCTGGTTTGGATTGCTGACTAGACTGGATATCATGGCATAGGGGTTAAGGCACTGGGTTTATATGGAGTAAAAAAGACCCAATTCCAAATCTGACTTTGGAAAAACACTAGCTTTGAGATTGAGGAAGCTACATATCTTCTATGTGTCTCAAATTCCTGATACCGAACCCTAAGGATTGGATGGACTCAATGGCTTCTAAGAAACCATCTAGCTCTAAATTTATGATTCTATGATTCCATCAGCAGGCCACTTCCTACAGATCTCAGCCCCTTTTTACCCTACATGTACAGTCAGTATGGCCATATTGGCCCTTTTTGAACCCTTGCCCTTATTCTCTCTCATTACCACTATGTGTTCCATCATATATTCTCCTTCATATGCTTTGGCCACATGTTTATGTCCTGGGAATTGGTCTTGGATATAAAAAAATAGACAGATAAATATAGATGGATGGATAGCTAGATAGATAGAAAGATAGATAGATATAGATGAATGGATTGATAGACAGATAGATAGATAGACAGATAGATAGATAGATAGATAGACAGACAGACAGACAGACAGATAGATAGATAGATAGATAGATAGATAGATAGATAGATAGATAGATAGATATAGATGAATGGATTGATAGATAGATATAGATGGATAGATAGCTAGACAGACAGACTGACAAAGATAGATAGATATCCAATCTCAGACACTATCATCTGTATAATCCTAGAGGAGTCACTCAACACTGTTTGCCTCAGTTTTCTCATCTTTCAGATGAGCTGGAGAAGGAAATGGAAAACCACTCCAGCATATTTGTCAAGAAAACCCTAAATGAGGGTCAAAAACAGTCAGACACAAATGAAAAACAACTGGATATATGTCCATCCATGATGAATTAGCACAAAGGAAGGAGTTAGTATTGTTTATCCTAAAGAATAAAAGATATATATATATATATATATATATGTAGATATACACATATGTATAGATACATATACATAGATATAGTATCATTTCTTTATAATATAATCAGACTTTCATGAGATAAATTTCACATTACTATTTTCCTAATTGGATTTCTTTTTTTATACTGGCTACACTGGAATTAAGCAAAACCTTTTGAATTTATGGTAATAAAAATGCTAACTTTCTCTTTTTTGATTACTTGATAGAACTAAGACCACTTCCATTCTTTATTTGGTTATGGGATTAGTACCCAACTATAGTTGTATGAGTTTCTTCCTTCTGTTCTCCTCTAAATTATTATTGTTATTGCTATTAATATGATATAAACCTTCATATATAAGCTACATATGTATTTTCAATTTTAGTATGCTATACCAATTAATCAATCAATCAGAAAACATTTATTAAGAGGCTATTATGTGTCAGGCATAGTGCTGGCTGGAGATACAAAGACAAAAATGTCCTCAAGGAAAATGTGTGTGTGAGTTGTGTGTGTATATTTCTTGGGGAAATTTTTATATGAGAATATATATGTATGTATGTGTAGGCTTTGTTGTTGTTCAGTCATTTCTGACTCTTCATGATCTCAGCTGAGGATTTCTTGACAAAGGTGGTTTGCCATTTCCTTCTCCAGATCATGTTACAGATGAGGAAACTGAGGCAGATAGGATTAAACACAGGTTCACACAGCCAGTATGTGTTTGAGGCTGGATTAGTCTCAGGTTTTCCTGCTTCCAGGCCCCATGCTTTGTCTCCTATGCCACCTAGATGCCCACATATATACGGAAATATATATTTCCCCCTGCACCAAACACAGTATTTTGTTCCTGGTAGGTGTCTAATAAGTGTTCTTTTTTTTTAACTTTTGAAATAACTTGCTTTTATGTATATATGTATGTCACACACACATATATATTATATACATATAATATATATATATGGATATACACATCTACAGATGTCTGCGAGTGTCTGGTGTAAAATGCTAATCAAAATATGTATTTCTGCCAATCTGCTTTTTCATTTTTCTGGTAATCCCTGCTAGGTAGGAAGTTTTTTCCTGGGTAGTTTGTGTGCTTGGGCATATTGAACCCTGGACTATGGTTTTTGATGGTTTCTACATCTTGCTTATCTAATCTGTGCTATTTGAACCTGTATTTTTTTTAACCAATTTTTGTTTTTTGAACCAGTATTACTTTGTTTTGATGATTACTGCATTATCATATGGTTTGAGGTCTGGCAATGCCTTTATGCTATCTTTACCCTTTTTCCTATCCTTTCTCTAGCCTTAAGCTTCCTTCTTTTTCTGCCTAAAGTACAGTTCTATGCGGATGTCTTACTGTCACCTTAAATTCACCATGTCCCAAACCAAACTTCTTCCCCCTGTAGTATGATCCCACTGAATTCTTTATGTCTGTCTGCAGCACCAACACAGTCAGTTTCCCATGTTTGTAAACTTGGAATGACCTTTGGTTTTTGTCTCTCATCTATTTTTCATAGACAATCAGATACCAGATCCTGTTGATTCCATCTCTGCAACATGACTCCAATTCTCTCTATTCCCACTGCTGTCTCCCTAATACAGGTCCTCATCACCACCTGCCAAAGCTATTTCAATCATATCCTAACGGGACTTTCCTCTCTCTCTAACCTTTAATTACACTGCAAAGTAACCTTTTAAAATCAATCCAAAAGCTTCCTTGTGCCAGACACTGTGCTAAGTTGTGTGATCAGAAACAAAGGTTAAGCATCCCTGCTCTCAAAGAGCTCACATTCTAATGAGGAAGACAACATGTAAATAACTTGGTATGTAAGAGAGAGAGAGAGGAGAGTTTCTTGTCGCAGAGTTCCTCTGGTCAAATTACTTTGATGGCTCCCATTTTATTACCTATGGAGTAAAGTTCATAGTCTACCATTCAGAATTCAAAGGTCTCCTCATCTTGACACCTATCTATCTTTCAGCGTCCTCTCATATTACTCTTGTCCCGCATGTTATATATCTCAATCAAACTGTATAGTATTATACTTTCTATATCTATCTATCTATATCTATATATATTATATATATATATATACATGTTTTTACTCAAAATGCACTCTATACCTTCCTGTTCTTTAAAAATCAATTAAATGTCTCTTCCTTCAGGAAGCTTGCCCTGATCCTTGAGGGCTAAAATAATTATCTTTTCTCCCAAAAGCTCAAATAGCACTTTATTTACACTAATATTACATTACTTAATTATATCATAATTACTTTATATATAACTATATTATATTTATTATATTATATATGTTATTATAAGCACTAATATACTTATCATGGACATAAGTTCCTTTAAAGCAGGGACAATATCTTACCTAAATTGTGTATCTTTCCATACACCAAAAACAATATTTTATTCATGCATAACAGGCATTTAATAAGGAATTGTTATTGCTGTTGAAATGACTTGCCAAAAATGCAATGAGCTAATGATAGGGAAAAAAAAATACTCAAGTCTCTTAACTTGCAAACCAGTGAATCTCTGCTATACTAAACTCTGACAATTTCATAATTTTCTTTAGTATTGATTATAGTGAGATTAAAAGCAGAGAATCACCAAATCATGAGGCTTGTAGGGTTAGCATTGGTGTGGTCCAGCCTTGAGATTATATCCAGGAGGAAAGGTATTCTCAAAGCCATAACAGGTCCTCTTCCTTGAGATTAACTTTTGAATGATAAGATATATAGATGATAGATAACAGATACATAGATAATAATGATAGACATACAGATAGGTGATAATCAACAGAAAATAGACATAAAATATAGACACATAATAAACTTAGAGAAAGAAACAGAGAGAGAGATAGACAGCAGAGATAGAGAGACAGACAGACAGACAGATAGATAGATAGATAGATAGATAGATAGATAGATAGATAGATAGATGGATGGATAGATGGATAGGTAGATGATAGATGGATGGATACATGAATAGATGGATGGATAGACAGACAGACAGACAGACAGATAGATAGATAGATAGATAGATAGATAGATAGATAGATAGATAACAAGTTAGTTATCTGATAGAAGACATTAATCTATCTTTTCAAAATACACTGAAACTTTATTCAAATTTCAGTTAATATTTATATGTAAAATGAACTGAAGTCCTCTGAATTTTCTAGGAGGGCACAAATGTTCTCCTAAGCTAGTTACTAGCAAGAATGAAATTGAATGGGGGGGGGGGGTTATTTGCCATTGTTAAGTAATCAAATCGTTTACAAACACCCTAGAAATTCTAAGTTATAGGAAAATAACTAAAATTATTATTTCTAGTAATTCCACTTTTTCTACCTGTTCCTTAAAGTGGGCCCTTCAGGTTTCTGTCAGCTATAATCACTATCATCAGGCCACCATATATTCTTAAAAATAGTAATGCTGCATTTCTTCCTTATGATTTTATAGTTTTTACTTTTTGCTACCTTAAAGTGGTCCTCTCCTCCCACACTCCCCTTACCACAGAACTACTAAAAAGAATTTTCATTCTTTAAGTCAGTAAGCTTTCACCTCTCTGGGAATGAGGGCAAATGATCCATTATCTCATATTACAATGAAATAGCCCACACAATTCTTAATTTAGGGTGCACCCTGCTCATTATTCAGCAGGAAGACAAATAAAGGCAGGCTCCTGAATGAAATGAACCTTGATTTTGGAACCAGGATCTGGGGATCTAGTCTCAGCACTTCTATTCATCTCCTTTGGACAAGTCACTTAATTTCTAGACGACCTCAGTTTACCTTTTAAAAGTAAAACTAAAGAGTTGGACTGGATGCACCAGCACTCCACCCTCTGTTACAAGGTTCCTCCAGATCCTAACACTATGTTCTAAGACCTTTAAAAGCTCTACTGTTGTGTTCATAGGTCCCTTTCACCTCAGACCCTTTGATTAGAAAGCCCCAACCTTCTACTTTCTGAGTTCCAGCTTTCTGGGTTTAAGGTTCCTTCTGGCTTCACCATTCTCCATGCTTTGCCCCAACATTCTATGTTCACGGTATCTTTCTTCTGTGCCACTGAATCTAAGCCAGTTTGTCCTCCCCAAAGCCCCCCCTCCCTGTTACTGAGCTGGCCAGCCTTGCTTGACATCATCCCAGCATCATCCTTCATAACTAATTCATAACTCATCACTCTGTGTTTGTTGAAAACTGAGAAAGGTGTTAAATAAAGGGGCTGAGGGCAGGAAGGATGCATATTTATTCAGACCAAAGGGTGTGTGTTGAAGGAAGGTGAGGGGAACAAGCCAGAGAGAGGCGGGCTGGGTTTTAAAAAGCAAAGCAGTAATCAATGCAAAGCGGGGAAGATGGGTAGGGCCCCCCCCTGCCACCGTCAATCAGGGCTCTTCCCAAGCGTGAGACATGCATGCAAGGTAACTGGCATCACCCCCGTGGAGCAAGATGGATGAGAAACGTGTCACCCAGACCCTTGGCATGAAGTGCCACGCCAGGGGTTGGGGGGAGCCTGTCAATCCATCCTTCTTGCCTCGCCCAGGTTATTTTCTTTAATATTAAAGAAGTGCAGATGCCAAGTTCACTGAAATTCTTCCGCCCGACAATTTCCACTGAATATTATGTTTTCTTACCTTCTTTTCCCCTCTCCTAAAATGTCAAGAAGAACTTTAATAGGAGCACTGAAGGAGATAAAGAGGATTAAGGGATAATTTTATCTTTTTTAAAGGTAGCTCAGAGAGAATGCGGGTAAACAGAGCTTTAGTGGATATCATTTTATCTTCCCTTGCTGTGGCCATTCCCTGCCCTCCTAGGAGGGCTGTGCCCCCTTGCGCCTCCCCTCCAGCCCCAATTCTGCAAAGTTTGCCCAGGGAGACATGCTCACCGTTGGGGGGGATTAATTCCTCAGCCAGTGCCAGAACCCAGCAGCGAGCTCCCCAATCAGATTGCGGTCTGAAACCAGGTTTAAGGGGAGTTGTCAGTCGAAGGCTTTGATCTCTGGGAAAATTAAAGATAAGAAGTGGGGGGAGGAAGGGGAGAGAAAGGGCGGAGGGAGGGGGGAGGGAAAAGGAGCATGACTTCGTGCTTTACCCAGAGACCTGAGGCATCCATTGGAGAGGCGGGCTGGAGCAGGGAGACTGAGGAAATCCGGGATATTTGAAAGAGCATCCACCGAAAAAAAAGAGGCTTGGGAGACAGATGTTAAGAGCAGGCGATCAGATGCTCAAGAGAGACTCATTAACCTTTAATGTAGTACAGTCAGTTCTCCTTAAATGTTTTTTAAGAAGTAGAACCCATCCTATGAAGGCGGTTTAGGGCTAAAGCTTTGATCTGAAGGCAATGGGGCTTCTGCGTCATCCTGTGGGGACTTTCCACCATCTTAGACCCCCTCCCTGCTTTCCGTCCTCTACCCTGTGTATGTCCTAATCTTCTCTAGCCCTAATCTCTCCAATGTCCCAGGGAAACACTCTAAAACTGTAAGTTTCAGAGCAGATGCTAATTTACCCTGGTAGAAGGAGATATCAAAGCTACCACAAATCTGGTGTGTGTGTGTGTTTGTATACATATATACACACACATATAAGTATGTTCATATACATGCATCTTCATTCATACATAAATAGATACCTATGTATAGATATGTATTCATGCATATTTAAGTATATACATATATTTCTATATATGCCTTTACATATATATTTATTTTGTTTCTATAAATCACTTTATAGTCATATATCGAGGATTTTAGAGGTCCTCAAGTCCACATGTATCTGTAGATAAACATAAATATATTTGTCTATTCATATTTACACATTTGTATTTATTTATATTCATGAATGCACACAGAACACACATGCAGAAATACACATATACATTCATTTCAATGTGGGCATATACAAATATTTAAATAGAAATTACTTTATATTCATAATTGACTGAGGATTTTAGAGGTCCTTCAGTTCAAGCCTTCTTGGAGAATCTGTGGTGTTTGCCCTTGTCCAGTCCCCAAGTCTGGGAGTTGGGGCCAATGCACACTAGTGATTACTAGGCAAGAAGCAGTCAACACAGCTTGACAGAAGGATGCTCCTGGAGAGCAAGCATGAATGCTGCCCAAGCTGTGCGCTGAAAATGCAAACCAGTCCCCTTGCTGTGTCAAGCCCAGTTCACCAGAATTCCAGATTAAGGTGAGGCAGGAGTTTAGCAGCAGGAATGGAGCTTTTTTCAGTGACTCCAAATCTGGGGAATCAGACATCATAGAGGCTGCCAGGACAAACACTCTGCAAAGGCAAATGGCAGCCTCCTAGGATCACAGGTGTGGAGTTGGAAGAGACCTTTAGCATCATATAATTCAAACTACTCATTGTCGGGGGTATATGAAGTATCAGGGAGGGCTAGAACCTCTGGTGTGAGGGCTTGCCCAGCCCTTTTCAGGGCTTCTTATCGACGGGCCTTTGGTGTTTCACCCAACTTTCACCAGTGTCCCCATGAAGCTGTAGCATTTGTAGCAGCCACACCCCAGTAAACCATTTGAGCAGATGAAATAACTGAGGTTAAGGGTAACTGATAAGCCTCAAACCCATCATTGAATTAGGGGAGGGGGATGTCTACCTCAAGCATGTGAAGACTTCCCTGAGCAGAATGAGCAAATGAGACCAATTTATTCCAGTGGCCATGAAGGCAGCAGAAGCAGGCTCTGGGGAGCACTTAGAGCTTGGTCACACATCAAAAATGCCAGGGTTGTCTCCTGCATCCCAAGCCATCACTTGTCATCTTGACAATGATTTTGGTAATGATAATGAAGCCATTGACTTTGTGTAGCTCTGGCTCACTTAAATCTAATTCAAGTGCAAGTCAAGACATCACCTCTCAGGTCACTGGTCTTCCTTGAGAAAGAAGGATGAACAACAGCAGAGTAACAAAGCATGAACAGGTTGGTCTTTACCTGGAGGACTTCACTCTTGAATGAGATTATGTGAGAAAGGAGATGATGGAGCATAGCATTCATTTGAAGTGGACCAGTTCTGGATCTCAAAAAAAGATCAAAGAAAAGGGGAAAGGACCTGCTTGTACAAAAATATTTATAGCAGCCCTTTTTGTGGTGGTAAAGAATTGGAGACTGAAGGGATGTCTATCAATTGGGGAATGGCTGAATAAATTGTGGAATATGGAATACTATTGTGCTATAAGAAATGATAAACAGGATGATTTCAGAAAAACCTGGGAAGATTTATATGAGCTCATGTGAAGTGAAGCAAGCAGAACCAGTAGAATATTGTACAAAGTAGCAGCAACATTGTATGAGTAACTATGAAAGACTTAACTACTTTGTTTAAGACAATGATCCAAGGCAATTCCAAAAGATAAATTGTGAGTGCAGATTAAATCTTACTTTTCTGAATTTATTTTTGCTGTTTTTGTGTGTTTTCTTACAGCATGGCTGATATGGACACATGTTTCACATGACTTCACATATATGATCAGTATATTGCTAGCCTTCTCAAGGGGTGGGATGAGAAAATTTGAAATTTTAAAATTTTAAAAATAAATATTAAAAAAATTTACATATAATTGGGAAACATTTAATGAAATAAAAAATATATTCAAAAATATTATTTCACGTTGGCTACTGTGGCAAAAGTGAGAGGTGGAACACAAGAGAAGAAGTGAGCCCTATTGATTAACATTTATCCCAATACCATGAAGGTAGGGACTTAGGTCAATGAATACTCAGAGCAATGCACATACGCATTCTCCCATCATGAAAACTGCTGAGGTCAAGTGGAAAGCGTGAGGATGAAATGATAGTAGGGTTTTACAAAATCAAGGCACCACTCAAGTCTCTTGCCAATATGGCTGTTCACTTTAGTAACTACTGTACCATACATTGATCCATAGCCACTCCCCACTGGCCTACTAAATGCCCCAGAAATTTCATCATATCTTTCTCAGAATGGCCTTTATCCAACCTGGAAACTATGCAGTTTTGGACTAGGTGTTGGAGAATAGCCCAGGCTGATTCAGATGTAAGAGTTGCTTCTCCAGAGTCAATGAGGATAACATTGTGATAGACCACCACCTGGGGGTTCATCTGGACTTGAAATAATAGATTCCTGAATCTCTGAAAGACTTTTTGAGCATTATCCAAACTGAAGGGCATGACCTGATATTCATAAAGGCCATTGGAGGTCTAGAAGGTCATCTTCCATTGGTTGTTTTCTTACCTCTGGATGAGATCTTACCTCTCCAATGACCCAATTTGACTAACCACCACTGACTGTCTGTAGGCCCAACAGGCCAGGCATCCAGGACAGAGTACAAGTGATGGCTAATTATTCCCCACAGTTATGTCAGAATCATAATTTACCACTCTTCTACTTGATCAGTCGATTAGCTTTTATTAAGCACCTCCTATGTTTCAGGCATTGTGGTAGGCACAGACAAAAGGATAACATTCCTTGCCTTCAAAGGGCTTATATTCTAACAAGGGAAACAATAGAAACATATACATATCATAGTGGTCATGCTTTGAAGCACTCCTGGCAATGGACCTGGGATCTGACCACTTCTGCTTTGTATGAAAGCCCCTAGAAGCAACCAGCATGCAGACTCAGCCTTTCAAGAATATTATTGCCAGAAGTGGTCAGGGCCCAGGCCTATTTCTTTGCATCCTATACAGGATGGGTGGCTACTATTACATAAAAATATAGGGATACCTATATGGCAGCTAGTTAGTGCCATAATGCATAGATCATAGAATCTGGACCCAAGAAAACTCATCTTCCCAAGTTCAAATACAGTCTTAGACACTTATGTAGCTGGGTGACCCTGGGCACTTAATCTTGTTTGCCTCAGTTTCTTTATCTGCAAAATGAGATGGAGAAGGAAATGGGTCTGGTATATTTACCAAGCAAATCCAAAATGGGGTCATGAAGAGTCTGATGTGACTGAACAACAAGATCTGTGATTTCATTAGTATAAAGAATTTCTGAGTGAGTAAATACCTGCTGCCAATGCAGGTCAGAACCTTTTCTGAGAATTAGAATCTTAGAGAATTACCAAGAGCAATGAAATTTTAAATGAGTTTATCAGGGTTATACAACCAATATGTGTCAGACTAGACTTGGACCTAGTCTTCTTGCCTTCAAAATCAGATCACTATCTATTACACCTTGCTATGTACCCCAAATACATCTAGATTTCAGAAGGAGGGCACCACCATCTGGGCAAGGTCCAGAAAGGTATTCTTGTCAGAGTTGAGTCTTGTTGGAAATGTAGATTCCTAGTGTAAAAATCAATAATATGGAAATAGGTCTTGATCAATGACACATATAAAACCCAGTGGGATTGTGCATTGCCTTTGAGAGGGGGGAGGGAATGAACATGAATCATGTAACTATGGAAAATTTTACTTAATCAATAAAATTAAATTAAAAAAAGTTTAAAAAAAGGAAATGTAGATTCCAAAAAGAAATGAGGAAATGTGGAGGGAATAAAAGCATGATTAAACAGCTAGTGCAAAGGCCTGGAGATGGAGAATTGTATGTAAGAAGCAAAGAAATTTTCTAGGGTTAGATGTTTCTTTTGCTGTTTGCTCATTTGCCTAGGCGTTTCCCCTGTGGACTGGGAATTCTGAAAGCTGATGATTCAGTCTCCTCCACTGATGGCTTGCAGGAGTTCTCACTGTGGGCTATTTTGCCCTTGGGGTAGGTCTTCCCTTCAGTGCAGGCTTGAAAGGGCAAACCTATGGACTTCCCAACCTCACTGAAGACTGGTGCCAGAGCCTGGGACTTCAAGGAGCCGGTCTGTGGTCCAGGGTGCCCTATTGTTGATGGTGTAGATGTAGATGGTGCTGTTGGCTCAGAACCTGGTATAGTAAGTGGGGGATGGTTGGTCAGCACTGTTCTATGTACAATTTCGTTTCCTGTTCCCCCTTATTCCAGGAAAATCAAATCTCTCAGACTACTTTTTAAGTTGTGTTCAGTAGGAGAGCCCCTTTACTCCTTCTTACTGTTGGTTTTTGACACCTGTCATTTTGAGGTGCTTTTTAAAGATTGGTTTGGAAGGATTCTCAGAGTGTTTTCAGCTTTTGCTGCTACTAAGGCGCCATCTTGGCTCTGCCCCGTGGCCTGTCTGTAAGAAACAGAAAGCAAGTTGACATGAATGGATTTTAAAATATGTTGTTTAGTCATTCAGTTATATCTGACTCTTCATGACACCTTGAACCATATTGTACATGTAATTATCTTGGCAAAGATACTGGAGTGGTTTGCCAATTCCTTCTCCAGTGAATTAAGGCAAACAAAGGTTAAGGGACTTGCTCAAGATCTCATAGCTAGTAAGTATATGAGCTTTTTTCCCCAAAAAATATTTGAAAAGCTATCACATAAAAAAGATATTATACTTCCAACCCAATCCAATCCAATCTATTCTAGTCTATTCCAAGCCAATGAATATTTATTAAGCAGCTACTCTGTACAAGGCACCATTATAGGGGCTGAGGATGCAAAGACAAAAAAATAGTCTCTATACTCAAGGAGGTCTATTCATCAAATATGATATTTAAGCACTAAGTATGTAGATAATAATTTAAAGGGGGAGAAAGCCCCAATAACGAGAGGGACCAAAAAAGGCAAACCATTTTTGTGTTAGACCCCAAAGGGCAAAACTCACAGCACGGTGGAAATTGCAAAAATTTACTGAGAGATAGAATTGATGTCACAAAACCTCTCTAATAACTTTAGCTACAACAGTGAGATTGGGCTGTTTGGAAGTTGGTGAGTTTGAACTCGGGTCTTCCTGACTCCAGATTTTTGATCTTATATCCTCTGTACTACCTTAACTACCCTGAACCGCCTAGCTCATATCAGGTAGGTAGCTAGAGAAGTAACGCATAGGCAAGCTAGAAAGGTATATTTAGATTAGGTTGGAAAGGACTTTAAATGCCAAACTAGGGAGCTTATATTTGAAGTCAGAATGGCTAGAGTTTATTGAATAGAGATGCCCTCTGTATTAGGCTGGAGAAGTAGGTTGAAGCAGGCATTGCTGTTTATGTGGGAATCTGCATTCTCAAGGAAAGAGTTGAGCCCATTATCAGCACTACTACATTCACTCAACAAACCTTTACTGAACACTTGCTAGGTAGAAGGAGCTACAAAGAGAGATAAGGCATGGTTCCTGCTCTCATGTAGCTCCAAGTTGGAGAAATGAAACTTTCAGGATGTTTGTCAGAAGGAAGCTTTGAGGTCATTTTGTAACATGGCAAACAGTATTGGAGAACTGGTAGAAGATATAGAAGATTGTCATTCTTTACTGAAAGGTCAGTAGTTTGACATTGCCTTTGAGTGAATCATCGTGTCTGGAAAAGAACCTGGATACTGAGGTGGGGGACCAGTGACAAAGTTCTCCATCTACCACATAACTAGTTTTATTCCTGGCCAAGGCGCCTCATTTCTCTGATTTTCCTCTGGGTGGGGGGTGGTTGGCATAAGCCTAATAATAATAATGATAACATTAATAGTATAGTACATATTTATTTTGTACTCTCAAAATCCTATAGAAATATCATTTCATTTGATCCTCACAACCCTAAAAGGTAGGTATTATTACTTTTTGCATTTTACAGATGAGGAAACTGAGGCAAACAGATTAAATGACTTGCCCAGGATCACATAGCTAGTGTCTTAGGCCCAATTTTGAACTCAGATCTTCCTGTCACCAGGTCCAGTGTTCTATCCACTGTACCACCTAGTCTCCCAAGCCTCCTGGACTGGGCTAATTGCAATTTGTATTTGGATGTAACCTTTACTAACAATGTCCTCAGTGTCCTAGAGATTGGTGATGGAGCTTTGGATTGGGGTCTGGCAGGGGGCTATTGTTGCATGCAACTTACATCTGCTCCAGGCAATGCTTCCAGCAGGGTTGGAAGGAGAGCCTGACCTTCCTGAATCCAACACAAGGTCTGCATTATGCATTGCCAGAAATTCAGGGTGAATATTCCTGTAATCACAGAATCTCTGAGCTTGAAGAAGCCTCAGAGGCCACCTGAGCCTAGCCAATAGCTGAACAAGAATCTGCTATCTAACTATATAGCTGGTTAGCGGCCATGCAACCTTTGCTGGAGGCCATTAGGAGGAGAAACTCATCAGCTTCCTGTTTGGGCAGCCCATCCCACTATTGGGTATCTGTAGTTATTAGGAAAGGTTTTGGACATCAATCCTATCTATATTTACATTTTTGCAATTTCTACCCAATGCTGCTAGTTATGCCCTTGGGGGGCCAAACACAAAAATATGCCTTCCTGGTCTACCTAGTTATTAGGACTCTTTCTTTGAGTTATTATTTATACACTTATTGTTTAGGTATCATATTTCCTGAATAGAATTAACCTCTTTGAATATAAAGATTAATTTCTTTTTTTGTCTTTAGTAAGCTCAGCCTCTAGATTGGGGCCTTGAATGGAGTATCTGCTTAATAAATAGTCAATGTCTTGGAATGGATTGGATTGGATTGGATTGGGCTGGGTTGGGTTAGAAGTTGAAAAAAGCTATACTGTACCCCCTCAATATCCTATTCTCTAGGATAAACAAGTCTAGCTCCTTCCCTTGGGCTAATTCATTATGGATGGAGATATGTTCAGTTGTTTTTCATTTGTGTCTGACTGTTTTTGACCCTCATTTAGAGTTTTATTGACAAATATACTGAGTGGTTTTTCCATTTCCTTCTCTAACTCATCTGATATATAAGAAAACTGAGGCAAACAGGATTAAGTGACTTCCCCAGGGTTATACATATGGTAAGTCCCTGAGGCTGAATTTGAACCCATGAAGATGAGTCTTCCTGACTCTAGGTCTAACATGCTATCTACTGTGTCATCTAGTTCTTCTGAATAGATATAATAAGAGCCTTAAAAAATGATCCACTGGGGAAGAAGGGGGCTCCAGGGCTAGAAGGATCTTCTAGGATAGAAAACTCCACAGAGGGGGGCACATTTTAGGATAATAAATATCCAAGGACATAGTAAAGATCAGAGTTGGGAACAGAGCCATGAGAGGATCAAAGAATGGTGGGCTAGGATGTTTCTTCAAAATGGAGGCTATACAATAAAGTCACCAGTCAGAGGAGGGGGACACAAGGTTGGAGGAATCTTTTAGGATGAAAAAACTTGGTAGATGGTGGGAAATATTTAGGGAGGAAGAAGAGCTTTTATCAGTGTCTGTGGATTGAATCAGGCTAAATGACTGACCTTTGCATATTTTAACAGCTTGGATTCTTTACAGAATGAGAGAAAGAGAGTGAGCCTCTAGGCATGTGATGGTGAACCTTTTAGAGTCTGAGTGCCCAAACTGTACCCTCACACCACACGTGAGCCACCCTTTTACCCCAAACAGGGGAGGAGGAAGTGCTTCCATTGGGGTGCTGTGAAGAGGGGTGGGTCATGTGAAAAAATGTCCTCAGGCATGGTAAAGAGGGTGAAGGGAGCAGCCCTCTCCAGCACATGTGCTACAGGTTCGCCAAAATGGCTCTAGACCATGAGAAATGTGTTAATGTATTATTTGGGCTTCTTGAGGAATTATTTCGTCAAATCATATATGTCTCTATTTCTTTTCACTGATGCAGTAACTGACAGGAATATATGAAGGGAGTATACATTTCCAGGCATTTTTTTCAGATGTCCAATGTATTGTGAAAACACTTGGGGTGGTCCTTGAGTAGTAAAGGGCCAGCATTCTAAGAAAGGAATCTTCCAAAGGCGATGTAAGCCTGAATAAGGGCAGGAGATGGGAGGAGAAAGAGAAGGAAGTCTCCCTGAAAATGGATGTTCATGAACAATGTACCCAGGACCAAAGACCTTGGGAAGGCTCTCTGCCTACCCAGTGAGAAGACCCTATATACTCATTGAGTTGCCAAGACCAGGGCTACTGACCTCACTCTCTTTGAGACTGCAAAACACTTATTCCGAGCCTCTGGTTCTTCATCTACAATGAGCTGGTTGATCTCTAAAGTCCCAGAATCACAGAAGTTCAAAGTTAAAGAGACCTTAGACATTAGTCCAACCCATAGTTGGTGAACACACAACATACACAACAAATGGTAATCCATTTGTCCTTAGGTAGGAGTAGGTAGTTCACCATTTGGAAGCTCTGTTTATTAGGAAGTGTTTCCTGATATCACAGCTAAATATGCCTCTGCAATAGCCATCCATTGATCCTAGTTCCACCTTTTTTGGGCCAAGCTGAGAAAGACTACTCCTTTCTTCATGTTACAGTCTTTCAAATGCTTAAGGATAGCAATCATATCCTCTCCCCTCTCCCTACTCTTCTCTTCTCTTCTCTTCTCTTCTCTTCTCCAGACTAATCAGCCTAAGTTCTTTCAACTGATGCTCATGTGTCATGAAATCCATGCCCTCTGCCATCTTCTAGATCCTTTCTAGTTCTCTAGTCCTTCCAATGTGATGCCTGGAAATGAACATAATAGTCTAGCTCTGACATACTGTGATTCCAAAGACTGAAAGCCCACTCTGAGTGGTTACTAGAAAGGTTATTGCTAATCAAGTACAGGTCGAACAAGAGGTCCACTATGGTACTCAGCTCCAATACCAGATTGATAGTTCCATGAAACCAGGGTAATGTTTTATTTAACCATTATATCTTCTCTAGGAAGAGCATACTAGCATCATGGCTAGGGAGTAGGTTAGCCTTGAAGTCAGCTTTGAAGACCTGGGTTCAAATCCTGACTCCTGTACATACTAACTACCACTCTCAAAACACAAGTTGAAGAGAAGTTCTCAACTTTACATTACAATGTAAACTCCCTGAGGGCAAAGGACTGTCTTTGTTTTGTCCTTGAATTCCCACTAGTTTACAAAGTGCCTACCATATTTGTTGCATTATTTCAATCCTGTTGGACTCTTTATGACCCTGTTTGGTGTTTTCATGGTAGAGATACTGAAATGATTTGCCATTTCCTTCTTCAGCTCATTTTATAGATGAGGAAACTGAGGCAAACCAGATTAAGTGATTTCCCCAGAGACATTTGGTCATGTTTTTTTCAGTTGTGTCTGATAATTCATGACCCCATTTAGGGTTTTCTTGGCAAAGATATTGGAGTGGTTTGCAATTTCCTTCTCTAATTTATTTTACAGATGAAAAAAACTAAGGCAAACATAGTTAATTGACTTGCCCAGGGTAACATAGCTAATTAAGTGTTTTTGAATTCAAGGAAGTGAATCAACCTGATTTCAGACCCTGTTAACACTCTATTCCCTTTGTCACCTACCTGGAAAGCCCAATGAATGCTTTTGTTGGTTGGCTGATCATGGAACTAACTCTACACTGGGAATTCCCTAGAGCAATGACAGCACAGACCCAGAACAACCTCCATACACCACGGCCCCACCCCATATACATACACACACTTCTTCATTACCCAGGTCTTTTGTACAAAATAGGTAATGAATGATGTTTATTGAATTTGAAACTGGAGATAAAGCTGAAGCTAGAAAGAAACATATTTGTGGCTATAGAAAACAAGGGAAACAAGGGGTTTTCCCACAGTTTGGTAGAGTATAGGAGTGAGGAAGGGGCCAACCACTGGGTTCCAAATGAAGAACAGAAGAAACAAGTCCTTACTGTGATTGAGCCAGAGGTTTTTGTGACTCAGTATTTTTAGTTTATCAGCCAATTCACTCATTCATTTCCAAAACATCTTTTAAGCACCTAATCTGTGTCAGGAACAAAACTAGTCACTGTAGTACGCAGACTTTTTGTTTGGACAAACAATGCCTGTCCACAAGGAGATCCCATTCCCCTGGATTCTTTGCTTACATTCTACTTTCTTGTCTAGGATCTTACTAGGAAGTGTCTGAGGCCAGATTTGAACCCAAGACATCCTTCCTATCTCCAGATCTGACACTCTATCTATTGAGCCACCTAGTTGTCTCAATGTCTTCCTTTTTCACCTTTGCCTCTTGCAATGCCAAACTTCTTTCAAGGCTCAGCTTAGGGGTATTTTCCTATAAAAAGCTTTCCTTGGAGTACCCTGACTCCTACAATTATTTTTAATTCTTTTGTTGTATATTTTAAAAAATTTATTTCGTTTGCATGTTTTTTCACCTCAGGGTAATGAAAGCTTCTTAAGGGCGAGGACTATTGTATTTCTGTCTTTGTTTCCATAGTGCCAAGCACAGTACCTGCACCAGAACAGGGACTTAATACCCAGTTTTTTATTAAGTTGTATATTCAATGCCAAGCACAATTCATGGGGCAGCTAGGTGGTGTCCAAGTACATAGAGTGTTGGGCTGGGAGTCAGAAAGACTCATCTCCTTGAGTTCAAATCTGACCTCATACGCCCACTAGCTGTGTGACTCTGGACAAGTCAGTTCACGCTTTCTACCTCCGTTTCCTCGTCTGTAAAATGGACAAGAAGGAAAGGGCAAAACACTTTAGTACCTTTGCCAAGAAAACCCCAGTTGGGGTCATGAAGAGTCCGACATAACCAAAAACAACTGACCAAGAACAAAAGGCACATGGTAGGGCCTGAATAAATTCCTGCTGGCTGATTGAGGCATATATTCAGTGCCTCTCACAATGCATGGCACATAGTAGGTACTTCATAAATAGTTTCTTTATTTAATTGAATTAAATCAAGGAAGGGAACTTGATTTAAGTTGATACCAACTCCAACTCTTCCAAATTGCTTTTAACTCATCACGAGTCAGCCAAGAGCCCTTGTAGTAGGTAACTTACACATAATTGGGAATATCTTTAAGGGACTATTGATGGCTTTTTTCTTTCCTGCCAGTCTTTGACAAAGTTAAAACAGTAACTGTTATTGATTTCCCGGGGCTGAGCACTGAGACCACGAGCCCAACTCATGGAAGGGAGAAGGTTGGGCCTGAAAATTAAATTATGGTTATTGTTCTGCGTGTTGCTTTTTTCCTGTATGGCTGTGACAGATGGCTCTCTAAATGAGAGCAGATTTGTATTTCATTAGGACACTTTAGTCAAGAGATCGATAACGCTTCCCTGGGCCTCGCTGGTGATCCATGGCGAAGCTAGAGCAGGCTAGAAGCAGCTAAGATTAGCTAAGCTTCACCATGCTGCCCACATAGGCTGGCTTTGCAATCATAGCTCATCGATTTCCAAAGGGAGGCTGAATCAAGTGGCTTTTCTTGGCCCACTCAGGCTCTCTCCCTGGAAAGAAAACACAGATTTTTTCCTCAGTGGAGTCAGCACCCTTGTCTGGGTGCCTCAGTGGGGGAGGCATACAGGGAGAGGGTGAAGGAAGGTATCCAAGGCTCACCCCTGCTGGAATGCTCTCCCACCTCATCTCTGCCTCCTGACTTCTTTAATGGCCTTTAAGACTCAATACAGGGGCAGCAAGTTGTCTCCGAGGATTGAGAGTCAGACCTGGAGTTCCCAGGTTCAAATCTGACCTTTAGCTGTGTGACCCTGGGCAAGTCACTTCACCCCCATTGCCTAGCCCAGAGCACTCTTCTGCCTTGGAACCAAGACAGAAGGTAAGGGTTTAAAAAACAAAAAAAAGGAAGGACTTGGGTTCAAGTTTGACCTTAGATACTTCTTAGCTGTGTGACCCTGGGCAAGTCATTTAACCCCCATCACCTAGTCCTTACTGCTCTTCTGCACCAATTCTTTTTTTTTTTTTTTTGGTAGGAAGGTCTCTTTTATTGAAGGTCAATCTTTACTCACTAAAAATTAGGTTCAGGTTTGCAAAGTAGATCAATTCAGAGACCATTGAGCATCATTGCTTTTTGGAATATATTATTCCATTCTCTTCTAGAATTGCTATTTGAATATCCTTTCCTTTATATTTAAATATCTTTCTCCTGGTGACTTGAAGAATATCATTTGTTACTGGAATTGTTAGAATTTGCTGCTATTTGTTGTATAGGTTTTTTGTTTGTTTTGCTTTTCTTGAGATCATCTTTGGAGCCTTTCGGTTGGTACTTTTCTTTTTGGAATTTGAAAGTTCTAGGCAAGATTCTTGTATTATCTCATACATTATGATGTTCAGACATTTGACTTGCCATGTTTTACTTCTGGAAAACCTATGATTATAAAGTCTTCTGCACCAATTCTAAGACAGAAGATGAGTTTAAAAAAAAGTCAGTCCTCATCCCACCTTCCACAAGAAGCCTTTCCTCTCCCTCCCCTAACTAGCTCCTTCCCTCTGAAACTACCTTCTTGCTGGGACCTAATTGTTTACATGCTATTTTTTCCCAGGAGCTGTTTTTGATTTTCTTTGAATGGACAGAACTCAGAGCAGCACCTGGCATACAGTAGGTACTTAATCAATGCTTGTTGAGCCATTGATTGATTGACTGCGTTGCTCAGGACAACTTGCAATCCTGGTCCTTCTACTGTAGAAACTAACACGCACATATACAGTGGTGGATCTGGGCTCAAATCCTGTCCCTGCTCCTTACTAGTTGTGTGACTTTGGGGAAGTCATTTAATCTTTCTAGGCGTGAGTTTCCTCATGTATAAAAAGAAGGGTTCTGATGAGATCATGTCTAAGGTCCCTTCCAAAGGTAATAGCTGTCTGTCACTTGAGTGTCACCTTGGGCAAGGCTTAAAAAAACCCAAAACAAAACAAAAAACCCTTTACCTTCAGTCTTAGAATTAATACTGTGAATTGGTCTGGATACAGAAAAGCAGAAAGTTCTAGGCAATGGGGGTTAAGTGACTTGCTCAGGGTCACACAGTTAGGAAATGCCTGAGGCTAGATTTGAACCCAGGACCTCCCATCTCTAGGTCTATCTTTCTATCCCTGAGCCACCTTGC
Organism: Monodelphis domestica; assembly: GCF_027887165.1. Taxonomy (NCBI): domain Eukaryota; kingdom Metazoa; phylum Chordata; class Mammalia; order Didelphimorphia; family Didelphidae; genus Monodelphis; species Monodelphis domestica. Next base: position 375,437,728 of record NC_077230.1, on the reverse strand, counting down.
TGCCCCATGTGAATCTTTTAACACTGATGAGCCTGTGTCCTCGTCTGTAAAAAGGAGAGGCTTGACTCCTTTCCCTTTACAATCCCCTTCTAAGATGCTATGCCCTGGATTAAAACACCAGCTCAGTTTACATACCAGTTATGTGACCCTAAACAAATGATCTAACCCTGCTGGGTCTCCACTTCCTCATCTACCCAAGGAGAGGGTTGGCCGAGAGGATCTCTAAGGTTCTTCCCAACTCTAAAACTCTGAAAGGTACAGTAAAGTGCCCTTTGCTCATATGACGCCTCCCTCTGCCCCAGCATGTACCCCCTTAGCCAAACCTTCCCCTATTTCCTTTCAGACCCCCCAAGTCCTTCCAAGCCCACCTCCTGCAGGAAGCCTTCTGTAATTAGCTCTAGGCTCCTAGTTTACTGTCTCTTCTCTGAATGATCTCTATTGCCTGTACCACAACCTATTGGGTGTTATTACTGTCTTGTCTGGTTCTCAAGTAGTCTCAAGTGTGTGGGCCTTTATTGGGCAAGATTTTTGTTAGATAAAAAGTGTGTAAGCCTCTGTGTCTCTTCTCTTGAATCCCTCAATGTGCCTGGCAAAGAGCTGATTGGAGGAAACTAGGGCTGCTGCATAGAAATGTTATCACTGGGACCCACCAGGGGAACCCCTACTTGTCCTCTGCTACTAAGGCTGTTCTATGGCAGAGACTAGGGGCCAGTGGCCACCGAGGATTTCCCTCCTCCTGGATGGTGATTAAGAGAGACCCCATACTGTGCCCGAAGGGTGCTAAAAGACTGTCTGCCCTTTGATCCAGCCATAGCACTGCTGGTTTGTACCCCAAAGAGATAATAAGGAAAAAGACATACAAAAATATTCATAGCTGCACTCTTTGTGGTGGCCAAAAATTGGAAAATGAGGGGATGCCCTCCAATTGGGGAATGGCTGAACAAATTGTGGTATATGTTGGTGATGGAATACTATTGTGCTCAAAGGAATAATGAGCTAGAGGAATTCCACGTGAACTTGAATGAATCATGTAACCATGGGAAAATATTCTAAATTAGTTAAATAACATTTTTCAATTAAAAAAGAGATAGAGAGACCTCATATACAGCCTTCCAACTGTATGATCTCTGCTTCCACCTAGTCAGAGTGATCTGGATCCTTGATAACAATGTTAACTCATCAGCCTCATTGGAATGATCAGGGTTAAGGCAAGATGGAGAGGAAGCAAAGGGAACTTGTGAGTCCCGATGCTCTGGACAGCTGTCTCCTCTCTTGCCTACTTCAGACAATGGCCACTTGGAAGTTTCACTTCTTTCACTCTCTAATAGCCCAGAACTGTTGAACAAGAGTTCAACAAATCTACAGAGGAAGCAAGATCCTACCTTGTCTTCACTTTCCCAATGTAGTCTGCCTTCATTCCTCATAAGGCTAAACTCTGGACTCCCTTCACCATGCCTCAAAGATCTTCTGAGCTCACTCCAGGTCCACAAGTCACCCATTGGAAGTCCCCATTAGCCCCGACACCTCTCCCTCTGATAGGATGGCTTCCCCCATCCCTGCCATTTAAGGAAGGTGCTTAGGTTAGCCAAGTCTTGATTTTTCCCTCAATTGCATTCAGAATTTGAATCCTAGTCACGTGTAGGGCAAGTCTCTTCCTCCAACCCTCATCGGTAAGGGGAACTCTTTCAACTAAATCATCTTTTTTAAGGGCACATTCAAGTTTAAATTCCAAGAACCTTCAAAATGCTTGCAGGAGGCAGGAGAAGACCCACATAAGTTCTATTTGGGACACAAGAGCCTGAAATCTCAGTGTCATCCTTGACCTCTCCTTCCCACTCACTCTGTGGACCCAATTCATTGCCACATGTCATCAAGTCTATCTTCTCAACGTCTCTGAAGGACGTGACCCTTCTCTCCATTCAGACAGCTACAGCTCTAGTCTGTGCCTTCATCACCTCTCCCATGGACTATTGTAATGGCCTTCTAACTGGTCCCCCCCAACTCTAATCTATCCTTCACAGAGCTTGCAAATGGATTTTTTTTTCTAAGTACAAAACTAAGCATAATAACCATCCTGTTCAAGAAACTCCACTGGGTTCCTATTACTTCTAGGATGAAGTACAGTCATATGTTCGACCTTTTGTAACCTAAGCCTTCCTACCTTTCTAGATTTCTTGCACCTTACTCTCCTCCACACATTGCACAGTCCAGCTACATTAATTGACCTGGATGCGGACTGTTCTTATGCTGGAGCATCCTACCTCTATAGGTCTCCTTGACTTCCATCATGATTCAACTCCAAGTTCAAGTTCCTTAATTCTTCCCATCGCCTTCAGACTGCCTTCAACCACTCTGAATATTTCTCGTATGAAACTAGCTATTTACACATTTTCTCCCACATTAGAACATGACCTTCGAGAGGGTGGGGATTATTTGTTTGTTTTATCTTTCTTTGTATTTTGTCCTTCTTGAACTAGGTGAGATAAATGAGTTTCTTTATCTATAAAATGAGTCAATTAAAATAAAGATGTCTAAGGTCTTCCCAGAAATTTACATTCTATGTTCTAAGTATCCTTCCAGCTCTGACATTCTCTATTCTAAGACCTCTTCCTGTTTTAATATTCTGTGTTCTGATAGTCATCACAGCTCTAACATCTACATCCCTTCCAGTTCTGGTATTCTTTGTTCTAAGGGCTCTCTCAGCTCTGATATTATATGTTCCAAGACTTTTCCTACTCCTGACAAATTCCGTATTCTATGGTTCTCCCAGCTCTGAGAATCTATGTTCTAAGACCTTTTCCTGATCTAACATTCTCTGTGCTGAGGGTCATCACAGCTCTAATAGTATATGTTCTAAACCCCCTCCAAAATCTGATTTTCTGTGTTCTTTAAGAGTTCTCTCAGTTCTATCATTTTATATTCTTAGGGCGCTCTCAGCTCTGATATTATATGTTCTAAGACTTTTTCTACCCCTGACAAATTCTGTATTCTATGGTTCTCCCAGCTCTGAGAATCTATGTTCTAAGACCTTTTCCTGTTCTAACATTCTCTGTGCTTGAGGGTCATCACAGCTCTAACAGTATATGTTCTAAGCTCCCTCCCAGCTCTGAAAATCTGTGTTCTAAGACCCCTTCCTGTTCTAACATTCTCAGTTCTGAGGGTCATCACAGCTCTCACATGGAGTGTTCTAAGGGCCCTCTGAGATTGTCCTAAGAACCCTTCCCTCTCTCTGATTCTAGTTTGATCACAGATGTGTTCATGGTTTTTAGTCATTGGTCTCTCTCTTTTTTTAAGAGGTATAGCATTGTTTCAGCTTGCAACGTTGCTCACTCCTCAAAGGTGCTGCTGTTCAATTCGATAGGCTGTTGGCTATGTCAGAAAGGATGTGGAGAAAGAAGGGGAAAAAAAATTCTCAGCCCCCTTTCTGACTTCATAAGCATCATTGATTCGATGCAGGAGTTACTTTACTGTTACAGGCCCTATTGATTGATCGGGTTGTAATGGGCCTTTTCAACGTGAGCGGTGTTGCATACAAGATTGGTTTTAAACCTCCCCCTTGCGAGGCATTGATTTAGTGTGATTAAATGCATCTATAAAGCTGGCGATAGACACTGTCTGCCTCAGCGCTCGGATGGCAGGACTGGGGAAGAGGCAGGGATTTCCAGAGCCCTGATAGCACCTGAAGGCAAAATAATCATCCCAACAAATATACACAAACATATTTGGATTTCAAGGGTCATGCTCTACTGGAGAGGCTTGCCTGGCTGGACAGCAGGGCAGGAAGAGAGGCTCAATGGGTGCCCTTCTAAAGCCAAATCAGGGCTGAGAAAAGGAAATTTAATGTGGAGTCAGAGGATCTGTGTTCGAATTCTGATTTTGCCATCCAACTCCCTGTATGATCTTGGGCAAGTCACATCCTCTCTGAATTTCAGGTCATTCAGTAGTACAACCACCACTCCATTTTATGTTTCTATTGGTATATATATATATATATATATATATATATATATATATATATATATATATATATATATACATACATATACATACATCTATATATATATATATATAGAGAGAGAGAGAGAGTTAATATATACATATTATGTTAATACATATATGTTATGACAAACCCAAAGATCCCAGCTTTTGGGACAAAAATCCACTATTTCATAAAAACTGCTGGGAAAATTGGAGGACAGTGTGGGAAAGATTAGGTTTAGATCAACACCTCAGACCCTACACCAAGATAAACTTAGAATGGGAGAATGACTTGAACATAAAGAAGGAAACTATAAGAAAATTAGGCGAACACAGAATAGCATACATGTCAGACCTTTGGGAAGGGAAAGACTTCAAAACCAAGCAAGAATTAGAAAGAGTTACAAAATGCAAAATAAATAATCTGGAATACATCAAATTAAAAAGGTTTTGTGCAAACAAAACCAATGTAACCAAAATGAGAAGGGAAACAACAAACTGGGAAAAATTTTACATAACAAAAACCTCTGACAAAGGTTTAATTACTCAAATTTACAAAGAACTAAATCAATTGTACAAAAAATCAAGCCATTCTCCAATTGACAAATGGGCAAGGGACATGAACAGGCAGTTCTCAGCCATAGAAATCAAAACTATTAATAAGCACATGAAAAAGTGCTCTACATCTCTTATAATCAGAGAGATGCAAATCAAAACAACTCTGAGGTATCACCTCACACCTAGCAGATTGGCTAACATGACAGCAAAGGGAAGTAATGAATGCTGGAGGGGATGTGGCAAAGTGGGGACACTAATTCATTGCTGGTGGAGTTGTGAATTGATCCAGCCATTATGGAGGGCAATTTGGAACTATGCCCAAAGGGCTATAAAAGACTGTCTGTCCTTTGATCCAGCCATAGCACTGCTGGTTTTGTACCCCAAAGAGATAATAAGGAAAAGGACTTGTACAAGAATATTCATAGCTGCGCTCTTTGTGGTAGGCAAAAATTGGAAAATGAGGGGCTGCCCTTCGATTGGAGAATGGCTGAACGAATTGTGGTATATGTTGGTGATGGAATACTATTGTGCTCAAAGGAATAATAAAGTGGAGGAATTCCATGGAGACTGGAACAACCTCCAGGAAGTGATGCAGAGCGAGAGGAGCAGAACCAGGAAAACGTACACAGAGACTGACACACTGGTACAATCAAACGTAATGGACTTCTCCATTAGTGGCTGTGTAATGTCCCTGAACAACCTGCAGGGATCTAGGAGAAAAAACACTATCCACAATCAGAGGACAAACTGTGGGAGTAAAAACACCGATGAAAAGCAACTGCTTGACTACAGGGTTGGAGGGGATATGACTGAGGAGAGACTGTAAATGAACATTCTAATGCAAATTCCAACAACAGGGAAATGGGTTTGAGTCAAGAACACATGTGATAACCAGTGGAATTGTGCATCGGCTATAGGAGAGGGAAAGGTGGTGGGAGGGGGGGAGGGGAGGAAAAGAAAATGATCTTTGTTTCCAGTGAATAATGTTTGGAAATGACCAAATAAAATAATGTTTAAAATTAAAAAAAATACATATATGTTGTTTATGCCTTGTCTTTATTTAACTATGTACAGTTATTTCCCACTCAGCAGAATGTAAACTCCTTGCAGGCCATAATTGTTTTCCAATTTTTGTACTCATATCTCTAGAAACTAGGGAGGCCAGCTTGCATGGTGGTTGGAATACTGGACCTAGAGTCAGGAAGACTCATCTTCTTGAGTTCAAATCTGACTTCAGATAATTACTAGCTGGGTGACCCTGTTTGCCTCAGTTTCTTCATCTGTCAAATGAGCTGGAGAAGGAAATGGAAACAACCACCCCAGGATCTTTGCCAAAAAAATCCTAAATGGGATCACATAGAGTCAGAAACAACTGAATAGCAATTCCTCACTAGAAACTGGCATAGTGCTGGCTGGAGACACAGTGGTATTTAATAAAGGCCACTTAAATGAATAAATGGCATCCAGGAAGTTTCTCCCTCCATTTACCTCTCACCCAGGTTATTGTGAGAACCTCTTTTTTGGTCTCCCTACCTAACACATCCTCCCTCCATGCCATCCTCCATATGGCTGCCAAAGTGATTCTCCTAAAACCCACATCTCACCAGTCACTCTCCCACTCAATAAACTCTCCAATTTATCAAATTCCCCCACCTCTCAGATCAAATACCAACCACTGTCTGCCATTGCTAGCTATCTGCAGTCTGTCCTCCTTCCCACTACGGTTCAGAACCAGTGGCCCTTCCTCCCATCCCCAGGCCTTCAATGTGCTCACTCTTCATTGCTGTCTCAGAATTCCAAGTTTCATTCAAAATTCAGCTCAAGTACTACCTTCTAAGGACCCTTCTAGCTCTGATATTCTAGGTTCTAAGGACCCTTCTAGCTCTGACATTCTAGGTTCTAAGGACCCTTCTAGCTCTGACATTCTAGGTTCTAAGGACCCTTCTAGCTCTGACATTCTAGGTTCTAAGGACATTTCTAGCTCTGTCATTCTAGGTTCTAAGGACCCTTCTAGCTCTGTCATTCTAGGTTCTAAGGACATTTCTAGCTCCGTCATTCTAGATTCTAAGGGCCCTTCTACTTCTGACATTCTAGGTACTAAGGACCCTTCTAGCTCTGTCATTCTAGGTTCTAAGGACCTTTCTAGTTCTGTCATTCTAGGTTCTAAGGACCCTTCTAGCTCTGTCATTCTAGGTTCTAAGGACCCTTCTAGCTCTGTCATTCTAGGTTCTAAGGACCCTTCTAGCTCTGACATTCTAGGTTATAAGGACCCTTCTAGCTCTGACATTCTAGGTTCCTCCCCCAAATCCCACTGGAATCTTTATGTAATCTCATGTAGTCTCTTCTTCTATAGAATGTAGGAATCTTAAAAAGCAGGACTCTTGTTTCTGCCTTTGTATTGTGAGTACCTAGCACCTAGCTTAATTTCTGTTGGTTGATTGACCGAGTGATATCTATCTATCCATTTATCTATCTATCCATATATCCATCCATCCATCCATCTATTTATCTACATATTTGTGTGTGTGTGTGTCCTCTGATAGAATGTAAGATTCATAAAGGCAGGGACTGTTTTGAATTTGGATCCCTAATGCATGGCACAGAGTGGCTGTTTAATATATTTGTTGATGTATTAATTGCTTGATTGATGGAGCAACTGTCATTTTTATAGATGGCAATAGTCTATCACAATGATACAATCTAGGTCATTATGAATTGGAGGTAAGAAAAAATAAATAATCCAGGGTCCTTGATGAAAGGCAGATAAGTTGCAGTAGAAAGAGTGCTGGGCCTGAAGTCATAAAGACCTGAGCTCTAATTTGACCTCAGACACTTAGTAGATGTATGATCCTGAGCAAGTTAGTCTCTTGTCTGCTTCCTTTTCCTACATAGTGAAATGGGAATAATACACTTGTCTCCCACGGTTGTTCTGAGAATCAAGTGAGATATTAATTGTAAAGTGCTCAACCCAGGGCCTGGCACATAGTAGGTGCTATATCAATGTTAACTCATCATGATTCTTTTTATTAGGTATTCTTCCATCAACCTGAGATGGGTTGGAACAGGAGGACCTTCCAAAAGCAGGTGATGGAATAGTCAGAAGCCTAAATGTTGTTTCATGAAAGGCAGATATCTGACTTGACTGGAGTCTCTGGCCTATGAAGGGGTTGGAGAAGGGAGAGATGAAAGTTGTCCAGCAGGGCAATTCCTGGGGAACAAGAGAGTTTAAAAGGTAGAGAGGTACTGTTCTTCCTTTGAATGACTTTGGTCATAGAATCCCCCAGGCTGCTTGACCTGGAAAGGACATCAGAAACCTACTAGTCCTGATCCCTCAAAAATGATGCCCAGCATTGGGGAAATGGTTCAGCCAAGATAACACAGTCAGTACATGACCAGGACAAAACAAGATTGCAACTCTCTCTTTTTTAGCTGCTTCTCCACGTAGGTTCGTAAAACTACATAGTTAGATGATTAGAGAATTGGGAAAGACCTTGGAGATCTTCAACTTGTCATTGAAAGTCCTTCATAACTTGGCTGCAGCCTACTTTTGCAGTTTTATTTTTCATATACACTGCTGCCTAACCAAACTGACTTACTTACTATACCATCTCCCACCTCCACATTTTTGTATATCTGAAATCCTCTCCCTACTCACCTTCACCTCATGGAATCCCTAATTTCCCATCCAAGTTCAGCTCAATAATTACATTTTACAGATCCCCAGTGTCCTTTCCCACAGAAATCAATTTGTATTGATTTTGTACATACTTTTCTTTTAATTATTTTGGTAACCCTCCTGTCTCTCTTCCCCTCTTACTTATCTCTGTCTACTTCCTTTCTGTCTTCATCTTTCTATATGTCCTTGTCTCTCTTCTCCCTCTCTTTTTGTCTCTGTCTCTCTCTTTTCTATTTCTTTATCATTCTCTTTCCCTATACTTTGTTTGTAGCTGTCTCTTTCCTCTTTTTCTCTTTCTTTCTGTCTCCTTCCCTGCCTTTGTCTTGGTCTCTCTCTCTCTGTCTCTCTCTGTCTCTCTGTCTCTCTGTCTCTCTCTCTGTCTCTCTGTCTCTCTCTCTGTCTCTCTCTCTCTCTCTCTCACACACACACACGTATAGGCTTGAGTGCAGAGACTGCTGTTGTTTTTTCTCCTCTGTATTCCCAGTGCCTAGCACCTGGTATATAATAGGCTCTTAATAAATGTTTGCTGAATGAATGAATGAACTTCATCTATGCCTCTAATTTTACACAACAAGTTAGTCACAGAGGAAATGTGAGGTCCATCTTCCCCATTCTGCCTCTTCTCATTTGGAAGCTTAGTCAATTGGCTATCTTTGGCTGTTGCCCCAGTGGGATCATTGCCCTGGATTTAGAGGGATCTGAGTTTCAAAGAGTCTCATCCTTCTCACCCATTAGCTACTGCCATAAACAATGTCTGCAGGGAGGCTGAATCCCAGGGGAACCAGCTGGAGCCTTCCCTATCTAATTGGACCCTTTGGGGTGCCTAGAGAGCACCAGCCTGAACTGTTCAAAAGTGAAACCTGCAGTCAATCTGCCTAATAAATGGACTGTTTATTCTTAGATTCAGTTTGAGAGATACATCATTCTCAGTCCTTCCCCTGCCAACCATGGAGACTGAATGGCTGCAGAGAAAGGGGAGGTATCCTATGGTAGCCATAAGGCACATAATCTTTGCTGAGTGTGGCTCTTCTGTTCTCAATTGGACACCTCCACTAGCTTCACGAGGAGAGCAGGGAATGCAAACAAGCTCAATAAACCAGAATGTTGATATTTGAAAAAAAAATGGTCACCCATTTCCTCTCTGCTTCTCTCTGCTCCTGCTTTCTAGATTTCATCTCTTTAGGACCACCCACTGCCCATATTGACTCCCACTTGCAAGGGTTCAGTAACTGGAAAGTCTTTCCCTTATAAGGGCAGATTGACAACTCTTTGATCACAGTTGAGGCAATGGGGACATCCCACCTATTTAGGGGGATACCTGCCCCCCCAAAAAAACAAACAGAAAGAATATCTCCCCCCAAAAAAGATGTCAATTCTTTTTGACTCTTTGGATCTGGGACTAAATTATACCTAGTCCATTGTACTCTTATGGGGAGCGGATGACCCCAAACCCCTCTTGGGGATCTCTGACAAAGAAATCTTTGGTTTTCTAATAATGGGGATTAAACTTTAAAATATGGGTGAATCTCACCTTTTTTAACCTATAAAATGGAACCAGTAATCTTTATATAGTCAGATGGTTTATAACACAATGAGGTCTCCCAGAAAAAGCTACCCCCAGCTTTCCCAATCTCAGCCTCATTTACCAGCACAACTCTGTATTCTATAAAGCATTGCCTGAGCTCAGCAGGAAGTTTAGCAGAAGGCTCAAGAAATGAATTCATCACCAGACTGGAGCCTGGTGACTGGAGAAAAACCACCACCACAACAATAATAAAAACAATAATAATAAATTGGTATTTATATACTGCTTTATGGTTTGCAAAGTGCTTTACAATTATCTCATTTTAGCCTCACAACATCTCTGTTCCTCTGCAAGGTATGATGCCCTAGAGCAGGGATTCTTAAATTGGAATTCATAAATTTGTAATTTTAAAAACTAAATATTTTATAAATAGTTCAATATAATTGGTTTCCTTTGTAATCCTATAGACTTTAGCTTATGCATTTAAAATGCTATTCTGAGAAGTTCTGAGGCTCCACCAAACTGCCAAAGGGGTCCAGAATGATACACACACACACACAACACACACAGAAAGTGAAAGAGAGACAGAGACAGAGATGGAGAGATGGATGGATGGATAGATAGATAGATAGATAGATAGATAGATAGATAGATAGATATAGGTAGACAGAGAGAGAGAGATAGAAAGATAAATGGAAAGATAGATGCATGTACAAATATTTAAGTATAAAATATATCTTGTGTAGTACATGTGTACACAAAAATAATCAATATAAATATGTTATATTTGCATGTATATGCATCTGTTGCAGGCAATATATACATACATGTACATACCTATTAGACCCCTTATAATATACACATATGCACACCTACATTTATATATGTGTGTGCATGCATGTATATGTGCAAAGACAGACAGGACCACAGAATCAGATAGAAGGGGACTGTGAGTGAGGAAAGGAGGAGAGAGAGGAACAGAGAGGGGTAGAAGAAGGGAAGGAGAGAAGGAGTAGGTGGGAGGGATGAGAAAGGGAAGGAGAAAATCAAAGCTTATCAAAAATGAATAACAGGCCAGCCTCAGATTAAGGATATGGGATGTCAAATCATGCCTCTGGTGCATTCTAGCTATATGACTAGGAAGAATACACATGGTAGGAAGGAAAGAACCAGATTTGGAGTTAGAGAGCCTGGCTTCAAATTCCATCTCTGTCACTATGTGAACTTGGAATAGACACTCAAAACTCCTGGGCCATAATAAATCAGTTTCTTCATCACTAAAATTAAATGTTTGGACTAGATCCCTAGAGTTCATGCCAGCAATGAATTTAGGATCCTCTAAGCCTCTTCTTGTAGACTCAGACAAGTGTCTAAGACTATGAGTCGCCAATGGGCAATAATGGAGGTAATTTGCCTTCACTGGTAAAAGCAGAAAATAATCAAAGTTTACAAAATTGTCTCATGCCAGGCCAGCCTTCTGGTGCTGAGTCTCTCTCAGAACTTACTCAGGATGGTCCTCAGATGACAGAGACAGAGTCTGTCACCAGGTCCTTGGACTTTTCAGGATTGAAGAATCCAGCAGACTTCTCACTCACCTAACACAGTGTCAGAGAATCCAGGATCACATCCTCACTATGACAGGGGAACATTAGTGGCAGAAAATTGAAATGAGAAGGCTCTTCATTCTACTGGGGAGTATGGTTTAAGTACCCAATAAATAACTTGAAAATTGAAGATATCATAAATCCTTCAGAAATGCCCTGGATCATTGCATTGTTGCTAGTAGAGAAGTCCATTACATTTGATTGTACCACAGTGTGTCAGTCTCTGTGTACAATGTTCTCCTGGTTCTGCTCCTTTCACTCTGCGTCAATTCCTGGAGGTCGTTCCAGTTCACATGGAATTCTTCCAGTTCATTATTCCTTTGAGCACAATAGTATTCCATCACCAATAGATACCACAATTTGTTCAGCCATTTCCCAATTGAAGGGCATCCCCCCATTTTCCAATTTTTTGCCATCACAAGGAGTGCAGCTATGGATATTCTTGTACAAGTCTTTTCCCTTGTTATCTCTTTGGGGTACAAACCCAGCAATGCTATGGTTGGATCAAATGGTAGACAGTCTTTTAGAGCCCTTTCAATTAAAAAAATATTTTAAAATTGAAGATATCAGAGATTTAGAACTAAAAGGAGCTTCAGTGGTCATCCAGTCCACCAAAGTTTGGTTCCAATACCTTGTCCTGCTGAGGCTGCAATCTTGGGTCCTGGATGGCTTTATTTACTGGGTCAACTAGGCAGGTCCCAGCAACCTGGTCAGACTTTGAACAGGATGTGTTTTATCAATTTATCAAATCATTTTATCAATAAATCAAATCAAATTATCAAATAATCAATTTTCCAAGGACTAGCCCAACTGTCTTCCAACACACTCATCCCCAACTTGGTTGCAAGAGTGGGAATGAGGAATGTTCAATTTTTGGCCACAAAAACTCTCAGAAACCATCTATTAATGAAAAGACGAACTGCAACGTACATCAGTAGAAAGAGTGTTCATTGATGAAATCATAGCTCTGTAACAAATATCAAGATGAACACCCTTATTGTAGATGCCATTTTCAGAGAAGCCTTTCTCCCTGAAGGGGGGATATAAGTAACTCTGCAAATTAACATCTTCTCTGCCATCCTACAGAGGCAGAGATTCTCATCTACAGGACCCAGAGAAGACTGACCACAGGCCCCAGCTCATTAAATTCAACGAGTAATTGTTGCTGGGCTCTGACTCATCTCCCATGCTGAGATTTCTGCAAACATTTATTAAGCACCTAGAATCTTCAGGACCCTGTGTAAGTGCCAGAAGGAACAAAAATGAAACACAACATAGTGCCAGCCCCCTAACTGATACTGAATTGGGGGATTCAATTAATTTCATTTCAAAGCGGAAGCAGGACAGCGAATCAAGGCCAGGCTTAAAGATGGGAAGACCCAAGTTTCAGTCCTGTGACCCTCATTTATTCTTACAGAGTGGACCTAGTTAAAGCAATTGATCTCTCAAGGACTCAGTTTCCTCATCTGTAAAATGAGATCTATAATGACTATTTTGCAGGACTATTACAAGACTCAAATGAGTTTATGTAGGTAAGACTACTGAGAAATCTTTTTTTTTTTTTAACCCTTACCTTCCATCTTGGAGTCAATAGAGTGTTAAGGGCTAGGTAATGGGGGTCAAGTGACTTGCCCAGGGTCACACAGCTGGGAAGTATCTGAGGCCAGATTTGAACCTAGGACCTCCCAACTTTAGGCCTAACTCTCAATCCACTGAGCTACCCAGCTGTCCCCTACTACTGAGAAATCTTGAATGCTTATGTAATATCAGTTACTATAATAAATTGTGGGATCATAACTTTATTTCTGGACTTGGAAATACATCTAGTCTAAGCTTCTCATATAATACTTCATAGTTCATAATAATTTTTAAAATAATTTATAAACATATTATAAAAGTTAAAATTAAATCTCAATAATAAAAATTTTATATTTTAAGAGATTTATTAATGATCATTAGAAATCAAGGAATAAAGAAGATACAAATAAAGACCACGTGCCCATGGCTGAGCAGCCAGTTCAAACACCCACCTTAACACCACCAAGCTTGGGACAGGAAGTAAAGAGGCAGGACTCTTCACGTTCTTGCCTAATATCCCCTGTCTCTAGGAAGTATGTAATGACAGTAAATCAGTGGGCTCCTGGGAAATGTAGTTCCTTTTTTAGGGTAACAGATTTTTAATTATATAATACCTATAAACTACTTTATATAATATGTTTGATACACAGTATATTGTACATAATTAATATATTATATCTAATAAACATTGTATAGTATATGAGAGATATATGATAAATACCTATAAAGTATAATATATATAATACACATTATAGAATGAATATAATACATGGAGGACGTATAATGCAAATTATATGGTATATGCTATATATATAATGTATGATATATATTTAATAAATACCATTTAAAGTATAACATATATAGTACATATTATATGATGTATATAATACATGTATAATGAGTAGGCAAAATATAAGTTATATGATATATACAGAAAGGGTATATAATACATATTACATATGTTTCATATGCAATCAATTATATTGGTTGTCTTCTCCAAGTATGTGAGACTTCCTTGGGCAGAATGATGGATAAGAATAATTTGTTCCAGCAATCATGAATGTAGCAGAAGTAGGCATTGTGAGGTGCTTAGAGCTTAGTCACACATAGAAGATGCCAAGGTTGGCCACTATTTCACCAGTCATTCTGACTTTGTCTTGCCACCAGACTTCAATGATTCTGAAAGAGAAAGTGAGGCTGACATCTTTGGGCAACTCTGCCTCACTCATAATCTAATTCATGCATCACTAATGAGTTGTTGTGTCATTGTGATGTCACTGGTCTTTGAAAATGAAGGATGAACAACATTATATAATATATAATTTTATAAAATGCATATGTAAACTATCTTTAGTTTATATTATGTTTGTGAAATGTTATAACAGTTTATAATGATCCATCCCACTCATTTTAGAGAGAAGAAACAGACCCAGAGTATTTAAATGACTTGTTCAGATTCATGCCAGAAGTAAATATCAGAGATAATATTTGAACTCATGTGCTCTGATGCCCCCAAAATATTTTGTTTGTTTTTCACTGTAGATTTAGAGCAGAAAGGGAACCTAGAGCTCATCTAAATCCAGCCCCCTCATTTTATAAATGAGGATTCTGGGTCTTAGGGAAGTCAAGTGACTTGCCTTAGGTTGGTAACCATCAGAGGCAGCATCAAAACCAGGCTCTCTGATGCCAAAAATCAAAGTCCTTTCCATTAACCTCTTCTATGCCTAGCACCCTCAAATTTACCCAGGGTCTACTATATGTAAGACCTTGTGTTATGGGAAGGCACTTTTCCCTGTGTGACTATGGGCAGGTCACCTTCAGTGTTCTCATATATAAAGTGATGACGGCAATCCTTCTGCTGCCCACTGCACAAAATTGTGGTGAAAAAAATTCTGTGAACTGTAAAAGAGTGATAGAAATGAATTGTTGTTATAGTTATTCATGTCATCCATTTTGAAGACAAAAAGTCACATTCTACAGAGAGGTGCCATGGGGAAGGTCAAATAAGGAAAGAGAAAGAAAATAAAGTTTGGTGTTTGTTATTCAGTTATTTTCAGTTGTGTCTGACTCTTCATGACCCAATTTGGGGTTTTCTTGGCAAAGACAGAGTAGTTTGCCATTTTCTTCTCCAGCCTATTTTACAGATGAGGAAACTGAGGCCAATGGTGACTTGCTCAGGGCCATACAACTAGTAAAAATATGAGGCTAGTTTTGAACTCAAGAAGATGAGTCTTGACTCCAGGCTCAGTGCTCTTCGCACTAAGGAGCCATCTAGCTGCCCCATAACAAGGTAGGAAAAATGGCTAAAGATGAATGAACATCTTGTTGGTTTGCCTAGCCCAGGATTGTCCCTGAATTGAAAGACATTATCAGAGATTCTCTGTGACCCCTTTCTCTAGGGTTCTGGTGAGGAAGGGGTAGGCATATACCATGCCTCCTCAGGGTACCTACAGTTTCTGCACGGCAGTTCATATCCCCTGTAGTTACTCCCTCTCCCTCTCCAAAAGAAAACAAAATCTAACAGATGGGCCTTTTCTAGTACATCCTTAGTTCAAACATTTGGGATAGAAGGCTTCTGGTGGCTTTTGCCTAACATCACTAGGAGGGGACAGGAAGTTGCCAACCTAGTGGACTTTGCCACATGTTATTCATAATTTAAAGCACACACAAAATAATGAAAGCAAGAGTCAATGTTTATCAAAACTAAATCCTGTAAAATTAAAATAGAAAAGAGAAGAGAAAATATACCTCTCTGCCCTCTTTGTAAAGATTTAGAGGTCTAGAGTTTTGGACTATCAATATGAGGTGCTTTTAATTTTTCTTTTAGTCATCTTTATTACAAGAAATGGAAGGGAGGGAAGAGAATTATAGTTAGAAATGAAAGTAAGATCAAAATGGAAAATACCAACAAAATAAGATATTTGAGAGTTGATATTTTTAATTTTTTTGTATTTCTAATTTTTTTGGAGCTGATGGATGTCTTGTTTTAAACAGTAGGTTGGATGGTCTGTAATCATACACACACTGTCTTCTTATTTTTATCCTATCTTCTAATCGGTGTTGATTTCCACCTTTGCCCTAGCTAATCAATGCTCTGACTACACACAGACAGCTGATTCTGAAACAACTCCCACATCAGTAACTTGTCATTTCCTGTCTTTTAAGATATAATCAATTTCATTTATTGGGTTGTCCTTCGGTGCTTGTCACATCCAGCACCTCTGACTCTTCTTAAAGACAAGTGTTCATGATATACGGATGTGAGCTTCCAAGGAGTCTATAAATGAGCCATTGACCTCTTTTTTTCTTAGTCCTGAACCACATTTTTGCATTTCTAACATAGCTTTCAATGACCTCTCCTACACTCATATTCACATTCCTGTGAACACGTATTAAGAAGGATACGTTGACTTTGATTGAAGAACCTGGTTAAGTACTCCACAGAAGTTCTCTTCTTTGTCATTCTTTAGAGCAGATAATGGTGCCTAATTTGCCATGATTTCTATGGTAGATGGTTTGTTTATGTTCATTATGAGCACTTTAGGGTGGGATGGCCAAGAGTATCAGTAAATGAAGTTCCTTTGAGCCTTTAGACCCATGTTGACAAAAGTTTGGTCAACCTCTTTGTTCACCAGATCAAGAACATATAAGGTGTTCTTTCATTTAGCTGAAAATATTTATGTATGTGTTTATGTAGATGGATACAGACACAAAGGTGTACAGGTAGATGTATGTCTAAATATAAATGTAGGTGTAGATACACATGGGTGTAGATATAAGTGTAACTGTTGATGAGATAGTAAGAAACATTTTAAGCAATGACTAAGTATATGTATAGATGAAGGAGTAGGTATAGAAGGAGAATTAGGTATAGCTACAGATGTGGGTGTAAGTAGGTATAGATTTAAATGTCAGTGTAGGAAAAGACAGCTAGGTAACTCAGTGGACTGAGAATCAGACATAGAGATGAGAGGTTCTGGGTTCAAATGTGAACTCATATACTTCCTAGTTGTGTGACCCTGGGCAAGTCACTTAACTTCCATTGCCTAGCCCTTACCACTCTTCTGCCTTGGAACCAATACACAGTGTTGATTCTAAGATGGAAGGTAAGGGTTAAAAAATAAAATAAAATAAATGTAGGCATAGGTTCATGCATAGTTACAGAGATAGATACATTTGTAAGTTTATGTGTATATACACACATATATCTCTTTATGCATACATCCAATGATAGTGGTAGATTATGGAAAGTGTTGGAAAACTCCTAAAAATATCCAAGGTCTTAAAATATTTATAATTTGCATATATATCTATTTAAATGATAAGTCCCTAGAATACAGTATATCTATAAGAATATTTTAATGTGTATACATATGTATGTGTATGTCTATACATATGCTAAATATACACTTACATATCTAACATAAATGTATTCTAAGAAATGAATGAGTCTTAGCGCTTTTTGTACCCTATTCTAGGGGAGAGATATATTAGGAAACACAGATGAAATTTTAAAAGATACCAATAATTTTTTTAAGGAAAAAGAAAAGAATGTAGAATGAGATCTGTAAGATTCATAGTTGGACTGTCAGAGGACTATATGGAAGGCAAGTTGGTTCAATGGACAGAGAATGAAACCAGGAACCAACTAGTCTGGACTCTATCCTTGACCTATAAGACTAACAAAGGCACCTCATAGAATTCATACTTCTCTCTCAATGGACAGGGACAATTGGTTATATCTAGAGAATCAGGGCAGTTCATGTTGGATTCCTTTATATAACTAAGGATTTGGCAGGTCTGGGACTTTGCCTAATGCCTCTTTCCCCATGTAGGAAGGAAGTATCAGCCTAAAGGGAAAGAGTCATCTGTTAGAACATAGGACCTTACATAGAGGCTGGCAGTATTGTGGCAGAAAGAAGACTCAACCAACAATTACTGAATAGCTGAATCAAGTGTGGTGGCTCAATGGAAAGGGTAATGGTATGTCATGAGTAACAACAGTATTATAATATTGTAATGGCTGCCATCAGGGGAATCCCCTAATCAACTTTGGCTAATGTATATGCTATGGTATATACTTAACACTGGGCTACTTTGGGGGCATGTACTGTCCTTGGAGTTGGGTCCCTCCCAGTATGGTATCTGCTGTCCTTGAAGTTGGGCTGTTTGGGGTAGAACCTCTACCAATATAAACCCTTTCTAGTAAGTCCTTTGATAAACACATATACAACTGAAAGTTTCCAGTTGAATGGCAGAGTTGCACATGTCAACTTTCCCCTTCCTAACTCACCCCAGATCTCATGGAAGTTTAGATGGTACTGCATCAAAGCAGCATCACAAAGGATGGGTCCATAATCCAGAAATTGCCATCCATTTAATAAACGTAACTTTGCACTCTGGTGATCATTCTTCCTTCTTCTCTCTGGAATTCTTCTGTGTAATCCTCTTTGTGGGACTGCCAAAGGGTAAAAGGGAAAGGAATTACTTTTTCTCATCCACCAGCCCAACAATTATGGTGGCTTCAAATAAATATGCCTGAGTCTGGGCCTCTGCTTTATTTCTTATTCAGAGCAGAGGAGCCCAAGCAATTATCCTGGGGTGGGTATTTTCAGCCCAAGAAGAAACCTCACAAATTCAAGAGATCCCTTGGTTGGTACTGGTTACCCAACAGAAGAAATCTTCTGAAATTATGCCTTTTGGCGAGGTAGAAAACAACAGGCTAACAGAGGAACCAAATATTGCCTAGTACTCTAGAGAACATAGACCTGAATGGAGTTGCTCTAATAATGAAGAATCAAGCTAAAGGTGAAATGCTGATTCGACAGTCCCATTAAATGTTCCTTAGTTTAATGTTTTAAGCACCAGCCTCCTGGGAAACATAATAGTGGTTATAAAAAGGAATTATAAATGAAACAGGGGACTAGCCAATGACAGCTCAGTCCTTCTGGGCATGTGCAGCATACTCAGCCTGAAGCAATCCCCTGTATTGATTTTGATGCATGAGTAATTATTCTATGATGGTCTCCTGTCTGCCTATTATATAATTTTTAACTCATCTGCTGATCCAGAAATGGAGGTACCCTTGATCTCCTGAAGGTCCGTGTTGCAGGGAGGAAGTGAAAATAGCTGTAACTTCCAGGTAGGGACTATCCCAGTGGCCTGGTCTTTCCCTAGGTCCACCTGAAGCCATGAGCATAGACTCCTGCTATTGCTTCTGTTCCCTTTGTGTTTATTCTTTACTGTCTTCCATGACAGGGTATTAGAGACAGAATGAACTAGACTAAGATCAAGCCTGTGAACTTTGAATGGTCATGAGAGAAGCAGATATCAGAGAAATGAAGTTTGTACCAGAGTTTCCAGGCAATAGTGAAGCCTGGAATGACCTAGTTGGCCTAACCTAGTACTGAAGACACTGAGATGCTGGTTTTGTCTTTTTTTGATGCATTTAGAAGTGAACTTGGTGGGGCTTCCTAGTCTCTCCACCCCATCCCATCATGCCCAGGGGATTTATAGAGGAGACAATTGAGGCCCAGAATAGTGATGTGATTCACCAAAAGACACATAGCTAGTAAGTGGAAGAATCAGAATATGAACCTAGGTCTTCTCACTCCAATTCCAAGGCTCCTTCCATTTTGAAACAGAACTTCCTTCCCTAACTCTTATTGTATTGTATATATTATTTGTTATACATATTATTCATTCCACATAATTAACTCTTTATTACCACTAAACAAACTATTCTCCACTAGCTTGTATCACATACCTTGGCATTTAATAATATTCTCTATTGTTACAAATATACTTGAATATAAAACTACATCTCTAAAATGACATATCTTTGGAAAGAAATATGAAATATATTGGTATACGCTGAAAAATTACATTGATTATAGGACATATTCAAGTTTTATATAAGCCAGATTAGGGTGAAAAAAATGAAGTTTATATATGGGCCAATACAATACCTACATAATGATGTAATCATATAGAATTATAAAGAATCATAGAATCTTAGGGTTGGAAAGATTTCAGAATCCTCTAGTCTCTAGTCCAGTACATACCCAAAGCATGCTTCAAATATTCCCCTGTAATCCTCCCTCTAACCATCCAAATTTCTGATTCAATTTATGTTTAAATATTTCTGTTGTTACTTAGTCATTTTTCAGTCATGTCTGACTCTTTGTGACCCTTTATCGAGTTTTCTTGGCAAAGACACAGGAGTAGTTTGCTATGTCCTTCTCCAACTGATTTTATGAATGAAGAAACTGAGGCAAACAGGATTAAGGGAATCACTCAGGATCAAACAGCTATTAATGTCTGAGACCAGATTTGAACTCAGATCTTCCTAACTCCAGAGATGGAGCTATATTTACAATGGTGCCACATACCTGCCTTTAAATATTTCTAACATGGGAGAACTCACTCTCTACTGAGGCATTACACTTCATTGTTAGATATTGTTCATCCTTTGTTTCCAGAGAGGACCAAGGACATCATGGAATAATGTTTTGGCTTGTGCCTGAAATGTATTTAAGTAAGGCAGAGTTGCCCAAATTGTCAGGCACACTCTCCTTTCCGGGGTTATCAAAGCCCAGTGGTAAGACAAAAGGCTGCCCATTTCATTGTTAGATGGTGCTAATTGTTAGGAAGTTCTTCTCCATATTGGGCCAAGATCTTCTTGCCCATTAATTTTTCCTATCAGTCCTAAAATCTACCTCCTGGAGAATAAGCAGTTCTAATCCCTCTTCCACATGAAGAGCAGTTTCTATCTCCTTAGATCATCTTGAATGTAAGCTAATATTAAGTTGTAATGTTAGTGTGTAATCTCCATTTGGGCAGGACTATTGCAGTGTTAAGATTGTAAGTTCCATGAGAGCAAGGATCCTTACTCTTTTGACTTGTGCATCCTGCAGAGGACAGAACATACCAATGGGTGCACAATTCTTTCTTGGCGAATATTTGGATCAAATGTTCCCTGACTAGCTCTCAATCTTATCATTCTCCTGTAAAGCGGGCAAGGACATGTGCACAGTGGCTAGGACTGCCAGACTCTCTTGGAAGCAGACTTCTTGCCCTTTCCACAAGGGAAGACTTCATCTCAGGCACCCTGCATCTGTCCAAGACCCTCATGACATGACTTATTGGTTGATGGATGGAATCCAAGAGCAGATGAAGCTGGGATTTGAGTTTTCATTATAGGAGGAAGAGTTTTGAACTCATAAACTGAATGTTTATCTATATTTGCACTGGAGTGCCTGGCATCTAACTGCTTTTAAAGGACATACAAAGAGCAGACTAGACATAACAAGTTGGGCTGTCCTCATTCTCCTTCCTCCAGAGAACAAACTTATTAGATCCTTAATGAGGAACCCAGGGAGTTTTTCATTTGGGCTGTGGGCCTGATACCTAAATCACGGTGGTTGTGAATTACTAATCTCTTTTAAAAGCTCTCAAATTCTCCACAAATGCTCCCACTATGGATCAGAGCTGCTCATTTCATTCCCACCCACCCAGTTCCTTCCTCTCCCCCATGGAGGCCTCCCACCAGTCTCATTCTGAATCAATAGGTGTAGGAAAGTTGGAGATGAAAACAAATGCTGTGGCATGTGGAGGAGCGTTCCTGGTACATGAAAACAAATCAATAGCTCCACGTTCTTCTGGACGCAGCCCTCGGCTCAGGTCAATAAACTCACACGGCCAGCAGTATTTCACCGACTCTGATAGCTCTTTGCTATGAGCCCAACAAATATATTGAGGGAATAAATGGTCTTTTCCGGCTATTAGATGGCAAGAGGATGAGTATTTCTTCCTGGAAAGCTAGTGTTTCTATGTATTCAGTGAGGAACCGAGGCAGGAAGGAGACTGGCCATTGCCCTCCCTCTTTCCCCTTAGACAACAGAAATAGATGTGTTGGGTTGGACAAATGCACTTTGGTATAGCTACAGGAAAGAAAAAAAAATATATATATATAAAACAGACAGCATGATAACCATAACATGATTTTAAGATAACATAATGTAAAGTAATATGAGACACATCATTACACAAAATTGCATGAGACAATATAATATGGAAAGAGGTGACGTGTTATAATATAACAAATATATGATATAATGAGGATAGGATAGGATATGTAATATAATATAGCATGGTATGGTACAGTATGAAATGGTATGCTATGAAGTGTTGTGATATAATATTACATAATGTAATCTGTTGTGATATGAGATGATATAATATACTACCATGCGGTATGATGTGGCATGACATAACATGATAATATACTATATTAGTTCAGAATAATCACATAATATTGAATAAAACATACTGAACTATAGATCAGAAAACCTGAGTTCAAGTTTAGTTTCTTCGGAGATCATATTCTCCCTTTTCTCTTTTTATTTGAGAGTGGGAAAAATATTGGATTTGGAATAAGACGATATGAGTTTCATTTCTGGCTTTGGTACTTTCTTCCTATGTGTGTAACCTTAGACAAGTCATTTCAGCTTTCTAGACCTCAGTTTCTTTATCTGAAAAGTAAGGAGTTTCCACCAGATGGCTTTGGAGGTCCCTTCCAGCTATAAATCTATAATCCTATGATGGATGCTGGTAGATGAACTCTATAGTCTCTCTATCTAACTAGACAACATATTCGTGACTATCGACATTCTTCATCCCCTTGTTCTTTTACAAATTCATAATGCTGAAGCTGGATAAGATCTCAGAGGCCATCTAGTCTAACTTCTAAAGAAACTAAGTCCTAGAGGGAGTTAAATGGCTCACCCAAGGTCCCAAAGGCAATGTGCACCAGGACCCTGAGTGTGAAACCGGGACCTTTAACTCCAAAACCTAGTGGCCTTTCCATTTCACCACATTGGCTTCCTGGAGTAAGCTATTAATGCAGTTTATGATGCTTATGGATTATTTCTGAAGCTCTGCAATACTCTAGGAGTGAATTCTCTCAGTCAGTACAAAGATATCCTCAAGAGAATATATCTAGAGAGTCTCGTCATCCACAGAGAAATCATTTTCAGTTGAGTTCTGGACTAGGTGTACTGTAGAGAAGGGCAAACTCCTTGGCAAAGTATAGTTTTTCTCTGTTCTATGCCTGATTTGATGTTAATGCTCAGAGGGTTAGTACAGGTATGTGATTTGCCTCTGGAGAGAAATCTTAAATGACTTTGACATAATACATGTCAGATACATTTTTGAAGCAGCATCTTTCGGGTAGAGTTTTCCTCCACCAAATCAAAACTTTTTAATAGCCAGCAAACAATAAGCAAAGTGGGACTTTGTGTTCACTATTTCAATTGTGTGATGGAAAACATGTGGTTTAGTGTACAATATTGCTTGTTAAAGTCTTACCATTCCAATCTAATACCTCATGAATGTTATTTGGTTGCCTTTTGGGGAGGGAAAATTAAGACTAAGATTTTCCCCAGGAATTTAACTTCTTCCCCTCCTTCATACACCTTAAGAATAAATTACTCACTGGTCTCAAGTTTGTGCTGACACTAGCACAAATCTCTCCTGGATCTGATTTATTTCTAAAATTCTTCCAATCTTTCTTTTCTTCAGTACTAGTTTTGCCTTCTCTGTTGGGATAGAGGGGATCTTCCACTCTCCTTGATGGGAAAAAGAGTTTGCTATATAGCTTTCTTTCCAGGGTTAATTCTCTAACTCCCACTTGCATTGGCAGGTCAGATTCCCAGAGAGTGGCGGACTACTTCTCTCCTCATGCTTTCACTACAGGGTTGGGATTTCTAGTGCTGTTGCTCATGTGCTCCCACTGGTAGTCTTCCAATTGATTAATGCTCAGAGTTAATTAGCTTTCAAAAGTGTTTTTTACTATTCAGGTATAGCAAAGACTGTTGTTATGGAAACATCCCCTCCAACTGGGGGCATATTCTTCCCTTGAAGACACAAGATCCCTTTGGAAAATGGGTTCAAACATAGAGAACAAATGTAGCCAAAAGGTAAAGTCACAACTCTTAGGAAAGGACTTGAAAGTCTTTTTTCTCTTTGTGGAGTCCTCAGGACATGGCTATGACCTCTCTTGGACCTTATTAATGAGGCCAATAGTCAACTTCCAACTTTTCAAAGTTCATAGTCTCCTCATCTAGTCAATGGGAAGGGAGCAAAATGATGGGAGAGAGAGAAAGACAGAGAGAGAGAGAGAAGAGACTCCTCCTCAATTAAGGAAAATTCCCCCTCTCAGGAATTTACCATTGGATTTGACCATCACTTGATTAGTCTGTTGTTGGAATTGTTGAAATCATGGACTGGCTTGCTATTTTATCTACAGTTCCTATGGATGAAAACAATTTGTTCCAGTGACCATAAAGGCAATGGAAACAGGTGCTGTAAAGTGTTTAGAGACTGGTTAGACTCAAAGAATCCAAGGTCACCAATCTTACTGACTTTGCATGCTATTGGACTTTGATGACTTTAGGAGAAAGAATGGAGTCAATGACTTTGTTTAACTCTGCCTAATTTAAATTCAATTTATATGAGAGTCTAAAGACATCACCCATGATGTCATTTTGGTCCTCTTCAAGTATGAAGGACAACAACCAGTCCCAGAGGTCATGACTGATTATCTTCAACTACTATGAGATATTTCTGATGTGGCATTATCTACTTTCATCCAATTATCTAAAGCTCTTTTCATCTTTTTCATATTTATTAAGGCCTTATTCATGTCTAATTTGTTCTTGATTGATTGATACAATAGCTATATAAGGTTCTTTTGTGATTAATTGGGATGTCAATCCACACACTTATAGTTAGAAAATCAGGGTCCTGGAAACCCATTCATATTTTTGACCAAGTCAGTGATGTTTATTTTTCTTAACTTTTAAAAACTTTAAAAAATATATTTTATTGACATCTTTTGTTTTTTATATTACTGAAATTCCTCCCCCTACAAAACCCCACTATTTATAACTCCTTATCATTCTATGACAAAAAGAAACATTCTTTCAAACAACTTTTTAAAAATAGAGTCCAGGACTTCCAGGTAAACATGGTGGCAGTCTAGATGCATGACTCTTTCTCTCCTCACCATCTACAGATAAAGACTACTTCAAAAAGCAAAAAAACCTCAAATTCATATGAAGGGACTCTACAGTAGGATACTAGCAAAAAGACCCCAGCAAGTCATCACAAGGGTTATTCACTATGATCAGGTGGGATTTATACCAGGAATGCAAGGATAGTTCAATATTAGGAAAACCATCCACATAATTGACCACATCAACAAGCAAACCAACAAAAATCACATGATTATCTAAATAGACACAGAAAAAGCCTTTGACAAAATACAACACTCATTCCTATTGAAAACACTAAAAAGTAAAGGAATAGGAATAGAAGGGTCCTTCCTAAAAATAATAAACATTATTTGTCTAAAGCCATTGGCAAAAACCATCTCGAATGGGGATAAACTAGATGCATTCCCAATAAGATCAGGAATGAAACAAGGATACCCATTATCACCTTTATTATTTAACATTGTACTAGAAACACGAGCAGTAGCAATTAGAGAAGAAAAAGAAATTGAAGGTATTAAAATTGGCATTGAGGAGACCAAGCTATCATTCTGCAGATGATATGATGGTCTACTTAAAGGATCCTAGAGAGTCAACTAAAAAGCTAGTGGAAATAATCAACAACTTTAGCAAAGTTGTAGGATACAAAATAAACCCACATAAGTCATCGGCATTTCTATATATCTCTAACACATCTCAGTAGCAAGAATTAGAAAGAGAAATTCCATTTAAAATCTCCCTAGACAATATAAAATACTTAGGAATCTCTCTGCCGAGACAAACACAGGAACTATATGAACACAACTACAAAACACTTTCTACACAATTAAAACTAGATCTAGACAATTGGAAAAACATTAATTGCTCATTGGTAGGATGAGCTAACATAATAAAAATGAAAATCCTATCCAAATTTATTTTTTTTCCATACCCATCAAACTATCAAAAAACATTTTTACTGAATTAGAAAAAACCATAACAAAGTTCATTTGGAAGAACAAAAGATCAAGGATATCCAGGGAAATAATGAAAAAATACAAAGAAGGTGGCCTTGCAGTCCCAGATCTCAAACTATACTATAAAGCAGTGGTCATCGAAACAATTTGGTACTGGCTAAGAGACAGAAAGGAGGATCAGTGAAATAGACTTGGGGTAAGTGACCTCAGCAAGACAATCTATGACAAACCCAAAGATTTCAGATTTTGAGACAAAAATCCACTAATTGATAAAAACTGCTGGGAAAATTGGAAGACAGTATGGGAGAGATTTGGGTTGGATCAACATCTTACACCCTATACCAAGATAAACTCAGAATGAGTGAATGACCTGAACATAAAGAAGGAAACTATAAATAAATTAGGTGAACACAGAATAGAATACATGCCAGATCTTTGGGAAAGTAAAGATTTTAAGACCAAGCAAGAGTTAGAAAAGAATCACAAAATGTAAAATAAATATTTTTTATTATATTAAATTAAAAAGTTTTTGTACAGACAAAACCAATGCAACCAAAATTAGAAGTGGAGCAACAAATTGGGAAACAATATTCATAACAAAAACTTCTGACAAAGGTCTAATTACTCAAAATTATAAAGAGCTATATCAACTATACAAAAAATCAAGCCATTCTTCTATTGATAAATGGGCAAGGGACATGAATAGGAAATTTTCAGTTAAAGAAATCAAAACTATTAATAAGCACATGAAAACGTGTTCTAAATCACTTATAATCAGGGAGACGCAAATCAAAATAACTCAGGTATCACCTCACACCTAGCAGATTGGCTAACAAGACAGCAAAGGAAAATAATGAATGCTTGAGGGGATATGGCAAAGTTGGGACATTAATGCACTGCTGGTGGAGTTGTGAATTGATCCAACCATTCTGGAGGGCAATCTGGAACTATGCCCAAAGGGTGCTAAAAGACTGTCTGCCCTTTGATCCATCCATAGCACTGCTGGATTTGTACTCTAAAGAGATAATAAGGAAAAAGACATGTACACAAATATTCATATTTGTGCTCTTTGTGGTGGCAAAAATTGGCAAATTAGGGGATGCCCTTCAATTGGGGAATCCTGAACAAATTTTGGTATATGTTGGTGATGGAATACTATTGTGCTCAAAGGAATA
Organism: Monodelphis domestica; assembly: GCF_027887165.1. Lineage (NCBI taxonomy): Eukaryota > Metazoa > Chordata > Mammalia > Didelphimorphia > Didelphidae > Monodelphis > Monodelphis domestica. The sequence continues at coordinate 375,410,625 of NC_077230.1, read as the reverse complement.
ATAAACTGGAGGAATTCTATGTGAACTGGAATGACCTCCAGGAATTGATGCAGAGTGAAAGGAGCAGAACCAGGAGAACCTTATACACAGAAACTGATACTCTGTGGTACAATCGAATATAATGGACTTCTCCATTAGTGGCAATGCAGTGATCCTGAACAACTCTGAGGGATCTACAAGAAAGAACACTATCCACATTCAGAAGAAAAACTGTGGGAATAGAAACACCAAAGAACAAAAATTACTTGATTATAAGGGTCGAGGGGGATGATTGGGGATATAGACTCTAAATGATCATCCTAGTGCAAACATCAACAACATGAAAATAGGTTCTGATCAAGGACACATGTAATACCCAATGGAATAGCTCATCAGCTACAGGAAGGGTGGGTGGAGTTGAGGGAGGGAAAGAATATGATTCTTGTAACCAATGAATAATGTTCTAAATTGATGAAATAAAATTAAACTAACAAAATAAAAAATAAAATAAAATAAAAATAGAGTTCAGTGCCTTCTGATTGGGGAATGGCTGAACAAATTGTGGAATCTATTGGTGATGGAATACTATTGTGCTAAAAGGAATAGTGAACTGGAGGAATTCTATGTGAACTGGAGCAAACTCCAGGAACTGATGCAGAGTGAAAGGAGCAGAACCAGGAGAACGTGGTACACAGAGATGGATGCACTGTGGCATAATTGAATGTAATAGACTTGTCTACTAGCAGCAATGCAATGATCCAGGACAATTCTGAGGGACTTATGAGAAAGAACGCTATCCGCATCCAGAGAAAGAACTGTGGGAGTAGAAACCCAGAAGAAAAACAACTGCTTGATCACATGGGTCGAAGGGGATATGATTGGGGATGTAGACTCTAAACAATCACCCTTGTGCAAATATTAATAATATGGAAAAAGGTCTGTATCAATGACACAAGTAAAACCCAGTGGAATTGCTTGTTGGCTATGGGAGGAGGGAAGGTAAAGAATATGAATCATGTAACTATGGAAAAATATTCTAAATAAAATAAATAAATAAATAAACAATTTTAAAAATAGAGTTCAGAAAAATTAATATGTCAAAAAGTCTGATAAATATACATAGTATTTCACACCCCTAGTTCCCCACTGCCACAAAGAATGAAGGGAATTTCTTTCTTATATCTTCTATTTAGAGTTGAACTTAGTCATTTTAATGTCAGAACTCAAGAAAACCAATCTTGTTGACTCTTTGTGAGTATACATATATGGAAAACATGACTATCACCCTCTTTTCCAGGAAGTTATGTTGTTTAATACATTTCAGAATAACAGTATACTATGACATATACTGACTCATATTGAACTTTTGTCCACTAAAATCCCTCTTTTTTATATACAATCCACTCTCTAATGATACCTCTTTCATCTTTTAATTATGATCTTGATTTCTCAAACTAACATATAAGGCTTTACATTTAATCTTCATAAATTTTACCTTGTTAGATTCAACCCATTATTTCAGCCTGTTCAGATCTTTTAGTAGCCTCGCTCATTTAACCAGTGTGTTAATTAACCCCTAGCCTTTTGCCATTTACAAATTCGATAAGCATGTCACCTATTTAATCATATAAACAACTGATAAAAATGCTCAACAGTACAAGACCAAGCACAGCTCCCCAGAGCACTCTATTGGAGACCTCCTGCCAAGTTAATATTTGCCTGTTATGATCACTCTTTAAAACTGGCCTTTCAACCAGCTCCAAATCAATCTAATTGTACTGTCATCTAGCACATATCTGATTTTTCCCCAAAGGATTATGAGAAACTTACCAAATAATTTTTAGTCACATTATATTATTTTATTTATTTACTTTTTTAATTTTTAAATATTATTTTATTTGGTCATTTTCATGCATTATTCATTGGAAACAGAGATCATTTTCTTTTCCTCTCCCCACTCCCACCACCCCTCCTCTAGCCAACACATGATTCCACTGGGTATCACATCTGTACTTGATTTGAACTCATTTCTATGTTATTGGTTTTTGCATTAGGGTGTTCATTTAGAGTCTCTCCTCAGTCATATCCCCTCCACCCCTGTAGTCAAGCAGTTGCCTTTCCTTGGTGTTTTTACTCCCATAGTTTGTCCTCTGCTTGAGGATAGTGTTTTTTCTCATAGATCCCTGCAGATTGTTCAGGGACATTGCATTGCCACTAATGGAGAAGTCCATTACGTTCGATTGTACCACAGTGTATCAGTCTCTGTGTACAATGTTCTCCTGGTTCTGCTCCTCTCACTCTGCATCACTTCCTGGAGGTTGTTCCAGTCTCCATGGAATTCCTCCACTTTATTATTCCTTTGGGCACAATAGTATTCCATCACCAACATATACCACAATTTGTTCAGCCATTCTCCAATTGAAGGGCATCCCCTCATTTTCCAATTTTTGGCCAAAACAAAGAGAGCAGCTATGAATATTTTTGTACAAGTCTTTTTCCTTATTATCTCTTTGGGGTACAAAACCAGCAGTGCTATGGCTGGATCAAAGGGCAGACAGTCTTTTAGTGCCCTATGGGCATAGTTCCAGATTGCCCTCCAGAATGGTTGGATCAATTTACAACTCCACCAGCAAAGAATTAGTGTCCCCACTTTGCCACATCCCCTCCAGCATTCATTACTTGCCTTTGTCATGTTGGCCAATCTGATAGGTATAAGGTGATACCTGAGTTGTTTTGATTTGCATCTCTCTGATTATAAGGGATTTAGAACACTTTTTCATGTGCTTATTAATAGTTCTGATTTCTTTAACTGGAAACTGCCTATTCCTGTCCCTTGCCCATTTTTCAAATGGACAATGGCTCAATTTTTTTTGTACAACCAGTTTAACTCTTTATAAATTTGAGTAATTAGACCTTTATCAGAGGTTTTTATTATGAAGATTGTTTCTCAATTTGTTACTTCCCTTCTAATTTTAGTTACATTGGTTTTCTTTGTACAAAAACTTTTTAAATTGATGTAGTCAAAATTATTTATTTTACATTTTGTGACTCTTTCTAAGTATTGCTTGGTTTTAAAATCTTTCCCTTCCCAAAGCTCTGACATGTATACTATTCTGTGTTCACCTAATTTACTTATAGTTTTCTTCCTTATATTCAAGTCATTCACTCATTCTGAGTTTATCTTGGTGCAGGGTGTGAGGTGTTGATCCAAACCTAATCTCTCCCACACTGTCTTCCAATTTTCCCAGCAGTCTTTATCAAATAGTGTATTTTTGTCCCAAAAGCTGGGGTCTTTGGGTTTGCCATAGACTGTCTTGCTGAGGTCATTTACCCCAAGTCGATTCCACTGATCCTCCCTTCTGTCCCTTAGCCCATACCAAATTGCTTTAATGATCACTGCTTTGTAATATAGTTTGAGATCTGGGACTGCAAGGCCACCTTCTTTGTATTTTTTCATTATTTCCCTGGATATCCTTGATCCTTTGTTCTTCCAAATGAATGTTGTTATGGTTTTTTCTAATTCAGTAAAAAAGTTTTTTGGAAGTTCAATGGATATGGCACTAAATAGATAGATAAGTTTGGGTAGGATTTTCATTTTTATTATGTTAGCTCATCCTACCAATGAGCAATCAATGTTTTTCCAATTCTTTAGATCTAGTTTTAATTGTGTGGAGAATGTTTTGTAGTTGTGTTCATATAGTTCCTGTGTTTGTCTCAGCAGATAGATTCCTAAATATTTTATATTGTCTCGGGTGACTTTTGAACTGGGTTGGAGATACATAGAAATGCTGATGACTTATGCGGGTTTATTTTGTATCCTGCAACTTTGCTAAAGTTGTTTATTATTTCGACTAGCTTTTTGGTTGATTCTCTAGGATTCTTTAAATCAATCATCATATCATCCACAAAGAGTGACACCTTGGTCTCCTCATTGCCGATTTTAATCCTTTCAATTTATTTTTCTTCTCTAATTGCTACTGCTCATGTTTCTAGTACAATGTTAAATAATAAAGATAATAATGGGTATTTCATTCTTGTCTTCTTTATTAAATCAATAGTTCTATCACTTTCGATTTTATTAATTTCTCCCTTAATTTTTAGGATTTCTAATTTGGTTTTCTGCTGGGGGTTTTTAATTTGATCGCTTTCGAGTTTTTTCAATTGCATTTCCAATTGATTGATCTCTGCTCTCCCTTGTTTGTTAATATGAGCTTTCAGGGATATGAATTTGCCTCTGATTACCGCTTTGGCTGCATCCCAAAAGGTTTGAAAGGATGTTTCGCCATTGTCATTTTCCTTGATGAAATTATTAATTGTTTCTATGATTTCTTCTTTAGCTAAACGGTTTTGGAGTATCATATTGTTTAATTTCCAATTGGTTTTAGATTTGGTTTTCCATGTACCATTACTAATCATTATTTTTATTGCCTTGTGATCTGAGAAGGCTGCATTCATTATTTCTGCTTTTTTGCATTTGTGTGCTATGTTTCTGTGACCTAATGTATGGTCAATTTTTGTGAATGTGCCATATGGTGCTGAGAAGAAGGTGTATTCCTTTTTATCCCTATTTATTTTTCTCCATATGTCTATTAATTCTAATTTTTCTAAGATTTCATTCACTTCTTTTACCTCTTTCTTATTTATTTTTTGATTTGATTTATCTAAATTTGATAATGGTTGGTTTAAGTCTCCCACTAGTATGGTTTTATTGTCTATTTCTTCCTTCAATTCTCCTAGTTTCTCCATTAGAAATTTGGGTGCTATATTATTTGGTGCATACATGTTGATTAATGATATTTCCTCATTGTCTAGAGTCCCTTTTAACAAAATATAATTACCTTCCCTATCCCTTTTGATCAGGTCTATTTTTGCATTGGCTTTATCAGATATCATGATTACCACTCCTGCCTTCTTTCTATCAGTTGAGGCCCAGAAGGTCTTACTCCATCCTTTAATTCTGACCTTGTGGGTGTCAACCCGCCTCATGTGTGTTTCTTGAAGACAACATATGGTAGGGTTTTGGATTCTAATCCATTCAGCTATTCGTCTACGTTTTATGGGTGAGTTCATCCCATTCACGTTCAAAGTTATGATTGTCATTTGTGGACTCCCTGGCATTTTGATTGCCTTCCCTAATTCTAACCTTTTCTTCTTCGGCTCTACCTTTTAGTCCAGTGATTTACTTTGAATCAGTCCCCCTTGTCCCCTCCCTTGATGTTACCCTTTTTAGTCCCTCCCTTTTTGTTCCCTCCCCCTTCCCCCTCTCTTTCCCTCCCTTTTTGTTCTCCCTCTCCCCCTCCCCCCCTTGGTTTTCCCTTCTCCTTACCCTTGTTGGGTAAGATAGAATTCAAGATCCCAATGGATCTGGATGTTTTTCCCTCTCAGAGTTGATTTCCCTGAGATTGAGGTTTAAGTAACCCCCCCCCTCTCTTCCTCTCCTTCTTATAGGAGTTTTCTTCCCCTCCCCTTCCCCTGTGAATCTTTGTGTGAGAACCATTATTCTATTTGGTCTTTCTTTACCCCCTATTTATACATTACATTTTCCCCACATATTAGTATACATAGGTTGATATAAATGTAGTCCTTATAGAAGAGAGTTTGAGTAAAAGAAGATAACATTTTTCCCCTTTCCTTAATATTTACCTTTTCAGGTATTCCTTGCTCTTTGATTTTCGGTATCAAACTTTCCACAGAGCTCTGGTCTTTTCTTTGCAAAAAGTTGGAAGTCTTCTATTTTGTTGAATGCCCATACTTTCCCTTGGAAGTATATAGTCAGTTTTGCTGGGTAGCTGATTCTTGGTTGGAGACCCAGCTCTCTTGCCTTTCTGAAGATCATGTTCCATGCCTTACGATCATTCAGCATAGAACTTGCAAGGTCTTGTGTGACCCTGATTGGCATTCCTTTATATCTAAATTGTCTTTTTCTGGCTTCCTGTAGGATTTTTTCTTTTGTTTGATAGCTTTGGAATTTGGCAATTACATTCCTGGGAGTTGTCTTTTGGGGGTTTAGTGTAGAAGGTGTTCTGTGAGCTCTGTCAGTGGATGTATTGCCCCCTTGTTCTAGAATCTCTGGGCAATTTTCTTTGATTATATCTTGTATCACCATGTCCAGTTTGGTGTTTATTTCTGGCTTTTCTGGGAGTCCAATTATTCTTAAATTTTCTCTTCTCCCCCTGTTTTCCAGATCTATCACCTTGTCGGTGAGATATTTTATGTTCTCTTCTAATTTCTTGGTGTTTTGGCTTTGCTTTATTAGTTCTTGCTTTAAAGCCTGGTTTTCTTTTACAGTTTGGTCAAACTGGTTTTGTAGATGCGTGAATTTCTTTTGCATCATTTCCCACTTTTCCTCCCAGAGGGCTTCCATCTTTTTGGTCCTTTCTGATTCAAATTCTTCATGGGTTTGTGGAGAGTTTCTATTTCCTTTGGAAGATTTTGGAGAATTTTCTTGTATATCTTCTTCTATCTGCTCTGTATTTTGTATTTTGGCTCCATAGAATGTGTCCAGAGTCGCCCCTTTCTTCTTATTTTTCTTGGTATTTTGGGGCTTCTGTGCTTCTGTGGAGTTTGTCATCTCTGAACGTGGAGGATTGGCTTTTCTTGTCTTTGTCTAGTGATCAGAGGCTTTAGTCCTGGGCAGATGTTGGTTCTATGAGCGTTCCCTGGGTTAAACTGAATATGCCTCACTGGAACTGGAATGGAAGGGTCGGACCACGAGGCCACACTCTTCCCCTGGCTCGATTTCCGGAAGTTGCCTTCAGAATCCCTGGCCGTGAGGCTGTTTCGTCGGCCTGCGGGGGGATGGGCTGCCGCTTCCCCAAGCTCCGAGAGCACAGACTTTCACTGAGACTTGGATAGCAGGATCCAGCCCGTGAGGCTGTCTTGCCCGCCCTGAGGGTTGCTGTTGTTTTGACCAGCTCTCTGCAGCGGAGGCCCCAGGCAGTAACTTTCACCCGGACCAAGCGGCTCTTTGCAGCGGAGGCCCCAGGCAGTAACTTTCACCCGGACCGACCGGCTCTTTGACCGAGCGGCTCTTTGCAGCGGAAGCCCCAGGCAGTAACTTTCACCCGGACTGGGACTTGGGTAGAAGACCCTGAGGGTTGTTGTTCCTCAGACCCTGCTCTCTGAGCCCAGCGCGGCTGCCGCTTCCGGGAGCCTTGGACTCTGCGCTCCTACCCCTGAGGTCCGAGGGATCTCGGGTTCTGGCTTTTAAGGGGAGCCGTACCTTTTGAACCGGGTCCAGGTCCAGGAGGAGGGTTCCCAGGGTCTGTGCTGTTGATCGTTTTGAATTTCGGCGCCTTAGGAGCTTCTAGTTTGAGATCGGTCGGGAAGGGTTTTCCGGAGATCTGAACTTCAGCTTTCTCTAAGCCGCCATCTTAACCGGAAGTCGGCTCTACCTTTTAGTCCAGTGATTTACTTTGAATCAGTCCCCCTTGTCCCCTCCCTTGATGTTTCCCTTTTTAGTCCTTCCCTATTTGTTCCCTCCCCCTCCCCCCTCTCTTTCCCTCCCTTTTTGTTTTCCCTCTCCCCCTACCCATCTTGGTTTTCCCTTCTCCCTACCCTTGTTGGGTAAGATAGAATTCAAGATCCCAATGGATCTGGATGTTTTTCCCTCTCAGAGTTGATTTCCCTGAGATTAAGGTTTAAGTAAAAAACCCTCTCTTCCTCTCCTTCTTATAGGAGTTTTCTTCCCCTCCCCTTCCCATGTGAATCTTTGTGTGAGAAAGATTATTCTATTTGGTCTTTCTTTACTCCGTATTTATACATTACATTTTCTCCACATGTTAGTATACATAGATTGATATAAATGTAGTCCTTATAGAAGAGAGTTTGAATAAAAGAAGAAGATGACATTTTTATCCTTTCCCCTTTCCTTAATATTTACCTTTTCAGGTATTCCTTGGTCTTCGTTTTTCAGTATCAAACTTTCCACAGAGCTCTGGTCTTTTCTTTGCAAAAAGTTGGAAATCTTCTATTATGTTGAATGCCCATACTTTCCCTTGGAAGTATATAGTCAGTTTTGCTGGGTTGCTGATTCTTGGTTGAAGACCCAGCTCTCTTGCCTTTCTGAAGATCATGTTCCATGCCTTACGATCATTCTAATTTGCAAGGTCTTGTGTTATCCCTGATTGGCATTCCTTTATATCTAAATTGTCTTCTTCTGGCTTCCTGTAGGATTTTTTCTTTTGTTTGAGAGCTTTGGAATTTGGCAATTACATTCCTGGGAGTTGTCTTTTGGGGGTTTAGTGTAGAAGGTGTTCTGTGAGCTCTGTCAGTGGCTGTATTACCCCCTTGTTCTAGAATCTCTGGGCAATTTTCTTTGATTATATCTTGTATCACGATGTGGAGTTTGGTGTTTATTTCTGGATTTTCTGGAAGTCCAATTATTCTTAAATTATCTCTTCTCCCTCTATTTTCCAGATCTGTCACCTTGTTGGTGAGATATTTTATGTTCTCTTCTAATTTCTTGGTATTTTGGCTTTGCTTTATTAATTCTTGCTCTTTTACATGATCATTGTCTTCCAGTTGCCTGATTCTGACCTTTAAAGCCTGGTTTTCCTTTTCAGTTTGGTCATACCGATTTTGTAGATGCGTGAATTTCTTTTGCATTATTTCCCACTTTTCTTCCCAGAAGGCTTCCATCTTTTTGGTCATTTCTGATTCAAATTCTTCATGGGTTTGTGGAGAGTTCCCATTCCCTTTGGAAGGTTTCGGGGCATTTTCTTGTGTATCATATTCTATCTCCTCTGTATTTTGTATTTTTGCTCCATAGAATGTGTCCAAAGTCGCCCCTTTCTTCTTATTTTTCTTGGGATTTGGGGGCTTCTGTGCTTCTGTGGAGTTTGCCATCTCTGAATGGGGAAGATTAGCTTTTCTTATCTCTGTCTGGTGTTCAGAGGCTTTAGTCCTGGTCAGATTGTCCGTTCTATGAGCTTTCCCTGGGTTGAACTGAGTATGCCTTAAGGCAGTGACTTTCACTGGAACTGGAATGTAAGGATCCGGCCAGGGGGTTACACTTGCCCCTGGCTCTCTCTGTTTCCCTGATGATTGGGTGACCCCTCGACTGGGCTGGGTTGCTTTCCGGAAGTTGCCTTCAGAATAGCTGGCCGTGATGCTGTCTTGTCTGCCCTGAGGGTTACTGTTGTTTCATATGACCCTGCTCTCTGAGGGGGGAGGGGCTGCGGCTTCCCAGAGCTCCAAGGGCAGTGACTTTCACTGAGACTCGGATAGAAGGATCTGGCCCATGAGCCTGTCTTGCCGGCCCTGGGGGTTACTGTTGTTTCAGACGACCCTGCTCTCTGAGGGGGGAGGGGCCGCGGCTTCCCAGAGCTCCGAGGGCAGTGACTTTCACTGGAACTCCGATGGAAGGACCCAGCCAGGGGGTTACAATCTCGGGTCTAAGTTTCCCTCTGTAGCCTTGGACTTGGCACTCCTACCCCTTAGGTCCGAGTGATCTTGGGTTCTGGCTTTTGAGGGGGGCCGTACCTTTTGATCCAGGTCCAGGTCCAGGAGGAGGATTCCCAGGGTCTATGCTGTTGATTGTTTTGAATTTTGGCGCCCTAGGAGCATATAGTTTGAGATCAGTAGGGAAGGGTTTCCGGAGATCTGAACTTTAGCTTTCTCTAAGCCGCCATCTTGACCGGAAGTCCCCCCTCTTGGAGCTTTAACAGGAGATCTCAGTGTAATCTCTGGTGGAGGTTTGTTGGGGTTTCAGCTTCCCTGTCCTCTGGAGGCTTTTGATTGGATTAAAGTTGAGCAGTCAATGAGGATAGGTGTGGAGACTGGGCTTCCCTGAGTTCTGGAGTCTTTTGATGGGATTAAGTTCAGCTTAGTTGGGCTGGGTGTGCTCTGAGTCTAAAACTTCCTGGAAGGCTGGAGCAAATATGGAGGATCTCCACAGCTCTTGCCAGGCTGCCAGGTCTATGGTCCCTCTCTAGCTCCTTCCCTGCTGTCTGTGTTGGATGCTCTGAACTTGGCACAACCCTGCTCGCAAGGTATGCCCTCCAGACAAGCACCTTTGCCCAACCAGAAGTTCCTGCTGCCACTGGAGTCTCAGCGTTCTGGGTGGGAGGGGGGATGGGTCCTGGGACCTTCCTTCTGTCTTCCCCTTAAACCTGAGTGTTCTTGGATTTTGGTAAACCTGAGTGTTCTTGGATTTCAGCTTTTCGGGGGGGGGGGGGCGTACCTTTTGAATTAAGTCCAACAGGAGGGTTCCTTGGCTCTGTCTTGTTGTTAAGTTTGTTTTTTAGTCCCCTAGGAGCATTCAGTTTGTGATTGTTTAGGAAGAATATTCAGAGGTCTGAACTTCTGCTCCTTCTAGGCCACCATCTTGACTCCACCTCCCTTACCAAATAATTTGCTAAGATCTAGGTAAACTATATTGACAATATAGACAACTCCCTCTTCACCATTTCCCACTGTCTACTTTTCTTGACTTCTCCATCTCTAGAAATTTATCAGTTTAAGATGAAATCAGCTCAGAAACTCACACCTCTTCTAATCATTCCCACCTGGCTGCATGACTGGATGATTCCTTTATGGATCCATGCCTGGCAACCTCCCATTGCCTTTCAGCTTCTTTTTATATGTTGTCTCCTCCATTAGACTGTAGGTTCTTTAAAGTTAGGAATTTTTACTATTTTTTTGTTTCCCTAGCACTTAGCACCATGTCTGGTACACAGTAGCTGCCTAATAAGTGCTTATTGATCCCATTGACTCTAGTGATACCCCCTTTATATACTAGTTTAGCAATTCTCATAAAAAAAGAAATAAAGTCTGTCTAGCATGAATTCATGCTGTCTCTCTATGGTTACCTTTTCCTTTTCCTCAAGTTCACCCACAATCTCCTTGACAATAGAATTGGGATAGGGACTAGTCCTTTCATTTCAATGATATAGAGACACCTAGATTAGGGAGCTTCATCTAGCCACTAAAGTCATTACATTCTCTGCAACCAACTTAGAGAACTACCTAGAATACTACAATGTTATAAGTGACTTTCCCAAAATCACATAGCCAGTATATATCCAAGATAGGATTCAAACCCAAGTTTTCCTGGCCCCAAGGCTGCTTCTCATCCTTTTTACCTCACTTCTTAAAAATACAATCTAAAGTTTTTCCAGGAATCAAAATCAAACTCTCTGTATTTATGATGCTTTTCTGAAAATTGGGACATTCCCCCCTTTCTAGTACTGTAAAACCTCTTCTTTCCTCCACAACCTTTCTAATATCACTAATAATGGTTTGAATATCACATAGTATCCAGGGAGGTAGTTTATCTGTGTCAGCTGACTTGATTTCATCAAAGGCAGCTAAGTGCCCTCTCATTTACTTATCTAATGCATCAACTCCTTATTGGCCATTTAGGTAATGATGACAAATAGTAGAAATAGTCAATGTTGGAGAGACTGTGGAAAAATAGGCACACTGATTAAAAATTAGTAGTGATAGGATGATAAATGGATGCAACCATTCTGGAAAGCACTTGGCCATTTCTCCACTGTTAGTTATTATGATCTTATCTCCATGCCTCCAAGCCACTGGGCTGTCTGGTTTTAGATCATTTTCACCCCCCAATATTGCTAAAAGAAAGGCAAAACTTATTTTTTTTCTCAGTAGCCACTGTTCATTCTAAGCTTTAGTGTTTCTGACACTTCTTTTAGAGTTTCAAGCCATAGTTTTACATTCATTGTCTGTTATCTGCTCTCGCTTTTACACTTCATACATATCTTTTAGATAATCTGCGTTCTTTAGTGTGTTTTCTGATTATTCACATTGGTCTTTTCAGAGAACTCTCATTTTTCTTCTTTGTTGGAACTGTTTCACTTTGTGCCTTAAATATTTCACTGCAGAATTTCTCTTTATCTAATTTCCCTTGAAGAACCATTGTTCAGTGGATCTTAACTATCCTTCCAATTTGAACTTTGCTTTCCCCAAATATGGAGAATATTTTTTTCTTTTATTATCACAAACCCTAGAAAGGAGTTCCCAACCCAGCAACTAGTTTTTCACCTATTGAAAAAAATCATATCAAAAATAGAATCTTTCCTTCTTTGGTTTCTTCACATTTTGAAGGATAAAAATACCTTTAAGACAAACCAAGGGGTTCTTCTGGGTCAGGATGGCTCTAGAGTAGAAGTAGAGTTCTTCTTGTCCTCTCCACTGATTGAGACAGAGTGCCTCAAAATGACAAAACCAAAATCAAAGGAGTGAAAGAGTTGCACAATAGGGTACAGCACAGAAGGTAGGCAAAGCTAGGGCATTTCCATGCTAAAAGGAGGCAAAATTTCCCCCACCAAGGGGCAAGCTCATCACCCCTCCCCCACTTCACCTACCTTTCCAGACTCCAAGTGAGCATGGGACAAACTTCTAAGTTCTAGGAGGGAGACTGGCTGAGGTCAACAGAGATTTACCCCTAAGAGAAATTATACTCAGAACACTGGGAGGCTGAGGAAACAGTGAGATAGGCTGCAAAGATTGGGGAGAGGGGGCAATTCACAGTAAAATGTCTCAGAGAACTGAAAAAAGCCCTTAGGCTAAAACCTCTCCAGCTCTCAACTCAGAGACTTGTCTACACTCCACACCCAGACCTCTTCCCAGGCAATCTTTAAGTTCTGAGAGGTGAAATAGAAATGATAATCTGTTTGTAAACTATTTCTTGTTGTAATGACTGATGTAGTCTGGCTTGAGACTAGAGAGCAACTGCTGGTATGGGGACACTTGCTACAGAGTTAGAGAGAGATACTGAGAGATGCTGCTATAGAGATCCTGCCATAGGGGATTGCACTAAGGTTTGCCTACTGATCACTGTTTGATGACTAGTAGATCAATCTATTTCCTAACCTCCTCCTCCCTTCACTCCCTCCCTTATCCAACCCTCTCCCTCCCAGTTAATTCTGAAGCTTGTGGCTTCGCCTCCTCCACCCCTGAGTAGACTATGGTATTTATGGAAAAAAAACTTCTTCCTTTCTTTTCTCAAGTAAGGGATTTATTGGGATAACAGGACAAGGAAACTGAGGAAAGAGGGATGAGGGTTTCCCTTAACTATAAGGAGAATTTAGGAAGGTTATGGAAATAGTCAGTCTCGTCACAATTGTGACTCAGAGAGACAGTTAGAGAGATGGATGGAGGACAACAGTTAAAATATTCTTTCTTCTTCACAAAGTCATCAAGGTCTCTCAACCTATTTTCAGAAGCCCCAACTCAAGGGTCCTTCAGCCTGGGAAAGAAACTAAATAATATCAGTTCAGCTTCTTCCCCCTGGCCAGCTTCAGAGCCCCAGAGCCAGAGACAGCCTCAGAAGTCCCAGTTTCTCCCCTGGTCCACTTCAACTGCTCCTCCTGGGAACATTCCATTTGGAACCTTCTCCTTGATTGACAGACAGGTGCCCAGCCTTGTTTCTTGCATGCTTGGCTTACAAGTCCTCTCTCTCTCCATGCCTCTACCACAATCCCGCCTTTTATTAGAAAAAATGCAACTTGCATTTTTCAATGATACTTACCTTATTAATAATAATTCTATCTATCCATCTTAACTCTGCTCTGCTATAAATATACTCTTATCCCCCCCCCAAAATAACAAAATCCTAAACTCATCTTAGCTGTTCTATATATCTAAATGCTAAGCTAAGAATGGGTTCTAGGAAACTGGTTTAGGTAGGGCAATTCACATGAACATAGATTTTTTCATCACAAGTCAAGTAACAATTTTCAAATCATACCAACAAATTCACTACCCTTAAGAATATGCAAATGTCCTATTTCCTAGGGTCTATAAATTTAATAAGAAAATTTCTAATACTAACAAATGCTAACCTACAATCACAATGCAATATAACTTATATACTTCAGAACTTCTGTGTCTCTACTTCCTAAGCCTTGGACAATTCACTAGGCTATCACTATCATTAGTAGTTAGAATATTAATAACTACTTCTTAAAAATAGTTAGCATGTTAGTAATTTAGTACAGATTTACATATGTACATCATTCTAAATTTCTGTACAAAGTCATGCAGAAAAGAAAAATCTTTGTCTATTTGAATTTTCCACAGAAATTTCTCATCAGTGTGTCTTTCTGATATGTAACTATGCAAGTTGTATACTTACCCAATCCATGAAATATCTTACTTTGCTATGTAGGATGTGTATGCATATCTATGTGATGTTCACATGTACGACACATCCTTACATATCCTCATGATCAAAAATTCCAAGATTTCAAAGTTTCAAAGTCCTTCCATGTCCATTCATTTTGCTTGTAGAAACTCTCTCTTCCTCTCTGATCCTTCATCTAGTCCACATGCCAGTCACCATTGTTCAGTCTTGATTGAAGACATATTCTTCCAATCATGATCCACTGGTAAAATCAATCAGGAACCTGGAACACACAAACAAACCACAAACAAATGTGCACAAGTAAGATCTTAACGTGTGTGTGCAAGTAAGAGTGAAAAGTTACTTTTATCATGGAAGATGGAATCTTCTTGCATGTATGTCAGAATTTATCATTCTTTTTTCATGTCTGCAAGCATGAATTACAAGTGATTTTTTTCATGCATGGGGGTAAGCTTTGCATGTGTGACATAGATGGGTGTGAGCATTATGCATAAGTTTTCGAGACTTTGGTAAGAATAATGATCTCAATTTCTTTTTTTCATCAAGGAGGTTTATCATATGGTTATATATGACACCCAGCTCTCACTTGTGGCTCCTAGTAGCTGCTAGTATGTGGCAGTGGCCACACCCCGGGAAACGGCTACAACAGGCTGGCTAATCCTTGTGAGGGTAGCCATTGGGTCGTCGTGGACCCCTGGTGAACTAGGGCTTTGCTCACCCAGCATGTGAAGACTGCTTCGGCTGAACAGACGGAAGAAACCAATAAGAAGTTTCAACGGCTGAGATGGCGACGCAGCAAAGCACTGTGGAGTGCTCAGGGCATGTTGGAGCACAAAAGACAACACGGCCATCCAATGCAGCTGAGGAAGTCTCCAGGCGTAACGACCTTTCGTGCCACTGGACCCAGGCTTCCAACGCCAAGAGAGTGGGACTGTCTCTGTGCATCAACTTTTCCACTTGAATCTTCATGCACAAGTGTCTTTGTGCACAAAAACGCACAAAGACAATAGTCATCCTCAGTTACTGAGAGACTACTACTACTACTACTACTACTACTACTGCTATTATTTCTTGGATGGTTACTGTATGTAGTTCTTGGAGATAATTCATTCCGTTTTTTTAGTGTATCAGGCAGAGACTATTTTATATTTTATATTGAGGCTTTTTTGTGGCTGCTACTCTTTCAAATGCAAGGTTTCCCTTTTTTTCTATTACTGGCTGCATATCTTCAGGGGTACTGTCCTTTAATCATGTTAACAAGTGCAATGCTCTCTTTTCAGTAGTCTGGTGGCAAGTATTCTTATGAGCTTTCAGTAGGCTTTCATTCACAAGGACTTACATTGCTTTCTTCTTGGGCTATTCACATTGCAGTTCATGACTGGGACTTTTTTATGGCATCTGTATATGTATCATCACTGATGACATGTGAGGTATCTGAAATTATGAGATAATATCTTTATGGCATACCTGCTCTCTCTTCCTTTCTCTGGTAGAGACTTTAATAGGATGAAGGTTGGGAGACATGGATAACTGTTTTCAGTTCTCATCTATAACTTGCTGTTAAAATCTTGTCATGACAGATTCAACCAATGTGAATCCATGTTACCATAAGCATTTCAGATGTTTGTGTCTGTTCTAGTTATGAAGTTGGAATTCTTCTACAAGTTTAGGATTGTTTTTGCTGTTGAATTACTTGTTCTTCTTTTGTTGGAATAATTAGTTCTCTATGCTTCCCCAAGATTAGTCTTCATTCACATAAGGTTTTGTGTAGTATGTTACCCTATGAAACTTCGACAAATCTTGGATTCACTGTTACAGTTTGAATGGTATTTGTCCTATGTTTTTGAAGTCAGAGAATAGAAGTGAAATTGTGTATCTATATCTCCTCCTACAGTCCTTAATATGTTTCTTGATATTCTCCTTCCCATTCAAAATCTGTATCTGCATAAGTCATGTATTTCAACTTATCTATAAAGTCATCCTCATTATCAACCCCTAAGCTTGCATAAATCTCTTCCAATGGTATGCAACTAGTTCTGTGCCCAAAGAATAATTCCTCCTCATTGTATTAGTAAGAGTTTGTTTGCACCGGTTCTAGGTATTCTATCTTTTCCCTTGTGTCCCACACATCCCCTTCTTCATCTACCTCTTCATAAAGCTTATAAAACTGATAAGGCATTTGTTCTACATCATCTTCATCCATTATAATTACACCTTCTGGTATTCCTTCTGATTCAGTGTCTGAGTCTGAATCACTGAATCCAATCCCTGTGTTATTTGGATTTTGCTCAATGCCATGTAAACTTTTGTCAGATGTTGGTAACTCTGGCTTTGTGTTCTGATCTAAGCCTGTCATCAGTTTCTGGATGTGTCTCACTACTAAGCTTTAGATTTTTACTTAGAATTGGTAAGCTTGATGGTATGGGGTTAGCTTCTTCTTGCAGATCTTGTACACTGTTTATAACCATAGATCCTACTCTAGCACTAGTCTGAGGTTTATGTATATCTTCATTCTCATTAGACAGTGTAGAGATAGGAAACTTTCCCTCTAACTCAGTATTTTGCTCTGGGAATAACGTTTGTACTTCTGCATTTCCCACTGTGTCAGTAATAGGATGTGTGTCTTCATGTTGTCCCACAACACAAACATGTTGTCCTCGACTACAACATATATATATCTCTCTGGCTTAGTAGCTAAGGTGTTCATAACTACTGACTCATTGTTCTTATCCTTGCTACTCTCTTCCAGGGGCTTAGGTAACTCAGTTAATTCTTTGTGATTTAATTCATTCCCACTGAAGTCTACAATGGAACATGAATCTAAACCATGGCAGTTGCTTTGGCTAGATACCCCTTTGCCCCAGAGAATGCTGGATTCAAGCCTGTCTTTTGAATCCATGATGGTTATTCCAGTTGGTAAGAATTACATTCCATCCTGCTTTTCAAATTTAACTGAAGTGTCGCCTTCAATACTTTGAATATGATCATTATTTTGTCCAAAAGTAATTTCAGATTCATTTTCAGTTAATTTTCCCTTATCTATAACACTCATCGCTCGATGGAAGGTACTAGCTTCTGGATTCAAACTAGATGTCATTTCTAAGGGTATCTCTGCCATGAATCTCTTGGGAGAATTAACTAAACTTGGTAGAGCTTCATCTGTGAATGTTTTTAAAGCATTGTCATCTTTAACAACAATAACCTTTAGGGAATTGAAATTATGGGTCTCTGTATCAGTCACAAATTTTTGTTTGAGTTCTTGTGACTCTTTATTTCTTATTCTTTTGCCTAATTCAATCCCATTATCTAGTCTACACTGGAAAAAGTTCTCTAGGAATGATTTGATTTCTTTTACAGACTTTTCCTGTATAGTTACTGTACAACTCATTTCAAAGTCTCTCATCTCAATTACTATTTGGGATGTTATTTCCTTAAATTCTGTTTCTGACTCTTTCATCTGTCTCAGCCTTTCTCTTGCTTTATTGCAATGTCTATCATTCACAGAATCACTTTCTTGCACAAAATGTACACAATTTCCCAACTTTATTCTATCATTTACAACTGTAGCCTCATTTTCATCTTCAAGTGTCACACTATACATCTTTTGGGCCTGGCTTCATAACTGTTTTCTGACTATATCAGACTATTTAGGCTTAGCTCCAGTTTATATGGCCTTTTGCATGTCATTCAAGTCTGGAGACTGTTGTGAGGACTTTAACTTGCAATGTGAACAACAAGTGGACTTCTTATACCTATTTTGTGCATTTTGTTTGTCTCTGTTATTACTCTTATGTTTCTTCTTCAAAAAGCAGATTCTAGTGTCCTTTCCAGGGACAAAAGAAACATTCCCTAGTTTCTCTGGTTTGCACTGGTCTTGCCTTGTAACTAAGTTTTTGGGAACTAGAGGTTTTGAAAGTCCTAACTGTGTTCAAATTTTTAATTTCATCAATTTCCTTTTGTTTCAAATCCTTTTCAGCCCTCTCTAACTTATCTTTCAGGTCTGGAACTTCCTTACTTCCAACTGAATTGTTTTCAAACAGGTAACCTGCAGCCTCTCTCAATTCAATTAGGGAAACTGAGTCATATTTAGGGAAATAGTTTTTGAAAAAAGTTCTCAAGTTGGGTGTGTATCCTCTTAAAAATTGTCTATGGACGTGTCCAGCTATCTCTTCAGTATCAGCTTCTAGCCCTAAGATTGACTCTGCCATCTCTGACAGATGATCTATGTATGTGGCAAGATGTTCCCCCTTTGTCCTGCATTATCTTGTCAAACTTGGCCCATGCATTTGGTTTAGAACAGCTTAATTTAATGGCCTGCAGTAAATCCTCCCTGTACCTTTTCAGGTAGGACATGCAGGTAGGATTTGCAAAGTCCATGTCCACCCTTTGGTCTACTGTTGACCAGCTAGCCAAATTGCTGTCAGATCTAGTTTTCTCCAAAAATTGCCTCTGTTCATGGGGGCTGAGCAGTTCAAAAAACAAGAATTCGACATCTTTGAAGTCTGAATCAAAGATCCTGAATGCCCGTTTAAGCTCCTTTTGTGATTTAAAAGGATTGTCCACAAATTTTGGGAAATGGCACTTTATGGACTCAAGTTTCTATATGGAGAATGGTCTATGGGCTTTTGAGTGTACCACAGCAGCATTAGTAGTTAGCTTACTGACCTCTTTCAATGGACAGATTTTCTCAGGGTCACTAGCAGATGTGTTTTCATTTTCATTGCCACCTTCATTTTCCTAAGGTGCATTCTCTGATTGTCCATTGTCCTTGCCCATAACTAGATTTAGCCCTTTTTCCTTGATCAGTTGTTCAAATACAGCCTTAATCATGCCCTCTAAGTTGGTATCAGCAGCTATAATCTTCTCAGTTTTAAGGGGTACTACAAATCTGAATACTTTCTTCACTTGGGTTAGAGTCTGCAACACAGCCATAAAAAGTACATATACTTGTGCCAGGACTTGCCAGAGAAATGGCAATTTCTTATTGAAATGGCAATTGTAAAACATTCATTGCAATATTGTCTACAATTCTCCAGAGTTTCCACTACCATTTGGGTTACTTTACTACATAGAATATGATATACCCAAAAGCAGGCAATCACTGCCACAATCATAACTCCCAAAAATAATTTGTCTGAACATTTTGAAGGATTGTGGGGTTCAAGTCAAACTAGAGGAGCCAATTGAAACAGAAACATAAATCTGTGTGACACTATTTCTTGTTGCAATGACTGATATACTCTGGCTTGTGACTAGAGAGAGCTGCTACTAAGTATGGGGACATACCTGATGGTACTTAGTTACAATGGATATAGAAGTACTTTGATAGATATAGAGAGATACTGAGAGATACTGTTACAGAGATAAAGAGATGCTGCAGAGATAGAGGAATACTGGTACAAGGGAATGAACTGGGCTTTGCCTACTGATCCCTACTGATGACTAGTGGATCAATCTATTTCCTAACCTCCTCCTCCTCCCTTCACTCACTCCCTTATCCAACCCTCTCCCTCCCAGTTTCTTCTGAAGCTTGTGGCTTCGCCCCTCCTCCCCTGAGAGGACTATGATATTTATGAGAAAAAACTTCTTCCTTTCTTTTCTCAGGTAAGGGGTTTATTGGGATAATAGGACAAGGAAACTGAGGAAAGAGGGATGAGAATTTCCCTAAGCTTTAAGGAGAATTTAGGAGGGTTATGGAAATAGTCAGTCTCGTCACAAATGTGACAGAGAGACAGTTAGAGAGATGGAGGACAACTGTTTAAAATCTTCTTTCTTCTTCACAAGGCCACAAATGTTTCTCAGCTTAACTCCAGAAATCCCCCCTCCAGGGTCCTTCAGTCTGGAATAGAAGCTAGTAAGATCAGTTCAGCTTCTTCTCTCTACAAATAGGCTTGCCTCCTTTCTTGCTCAGTCAAGCCAAGAGAGAGAGAGAGAGAGAGAGAGAGAGAGAGAGAGAGAGAGAGAGAGAGAGAGAGAGAGAGAGAGAGAGAGAGAGAGAGAGAGAGAGAGAGAGAGAGAGAGAACAGAGGTTTTTCTCTTTGGTCAGAGAGACCCAAAACTAAGCCAGCCCCCACATAGGTCCTTCAGCCAGCCTCAACTGCCTCTCCTCCTGGGAACATTCTGTTTAGAACCTTCTTTTTGATTGACAGATAGGTCCCCAGTCTTGGTTCTTGCATCTTGGCTTGTCCTGCAAACCTCTCTCTCTTCATGTCTCTACCACAGGGGCTGGACCTGCCCACAAGGATAGCAAGACTAGGGATCACAGGAGGCTGAGTAAATGTGGAGATAGGACATGGAGCTTAGGTAGAGAGAAGTGGCTCAAAGCAAAATGCCCCAGAGACCCCCCCCCAAAAAAAAAACAGCCTATGGGTAAAAACCTCTCCAGCTCTTAAATCAGAGACTTGCCTACACTCCACACCCAGACCTCTGCAAGGCAATCTATAAGTTCTTAGGGGCTGGACCTGCCACTAAGAGCAGCTGGACACTGCTGAGGACTGGGGAAAATATCCTCAGGGCAAAAACCTCTCCAGAGTCCAATACAAAGATCACCCACATTACTCACTTAGACATATGACCAGGAAGGAACAAAGCAATGGCCACTAACTCCCAGGAACTAAAATCTACAAACACACACACACACACACACACACACAAAGAAGAAAACTTTGACCCTTGACAATTGTTATGCAGAAAAAAAACCCAGACTAAAGAGACAGCAGATGACAAACAATTAAACACACCCAAAACTTGGCAAAAAATGGAAATTGGTCACAAGTTCTTGGAGACTTTAAATCTGAGAGTGTCAGAAAAATCAAAGGGATGTGGCAAGAAAAGTGAGAAATAGTTAAAAAAGAAAATAACAGTTTAAAAGATAGGATCTCCCACTTGGAAACTGAAGCCCAGAAATCAAATAAAATAATAAGCAAATTGAAGACCATAAATGACCTGCTGGGAGCTATGAAAAGCAGGGATAGATCAAACTGAAAAGGAAAATCAAAGATCTTAGCTGAAAACCAGTCACTAAAAACTAGAATTGGGCAAGTGGAAACCAATGATCTCACAAGACAGCAAGAATTGTTAAAGCAAAATCAAAAGAATGACAGATTAGAAGGCAACACAAAATATCTCATGGAGAGTATGGTTGACCTTGAAAATAGATCTCAGGGAGACAATTTGAGAATCATAGGCCTACCTGAAAACCTGAAAGCAAACACAAACCTTGACACCATACTACAAGAAAGTATCCAAGAAAAGTGCCCTGAGATTCTGCAACAAGAGGGCAAAATAGACATTGAAAGAGTCCATAGATCAATCACTACACTATGTCCTCAAAAGACAACCCTCGGGAATGTAATTGCCAAAATCAAGAGCTTCCAAACTAAGTAGAAAATATTACAAGAAGCCAGAAAGAGATAATTCAGATATTAAGGAGCTCCAATTTGGATCACACAGGATCCAGCAATGTCCACATTAAAATACCATAAGGCTTGAAATATGATATTCAGAAAGACAAGAGAATTGGATCCACAATCAAGGATCCCCTACCCATCAAAATTGGCTTTCAACAAAATAGAAGACTTCCAAATATTTGTAAAGAAAAGACCAGAACTAAACAGAAAATTTGACATCAAAATACAAAAACCAAGAGAAACATGAAAAGGTATAAAAGAAAGAGAGGGTTCTTATTCTTTTTTCTTATTCTTCTTTAAGGGCCTCAATAAGGCCTAGCTGTTTATATTCTTACATGGAAAAATACTATTTCTAACTGTCAAAAATTGTATTCACTACTATAGTAGTTAGAAGAATTATCCATACATAGAGATTGGGGTACTAAGCAGTTTAAATTCAGATATAAAAAAGAAGAAAGAAAGGGGGAGGGAGAAAAGATGGCACCAAGAAAAACTTGAAGGAATAAGAAAATTAGGATAATCTATATTATACCAAAAGGCACAAGGGACTGGGAGGTGAAGGATACAACAATAAGAAGGAGAGGAAGAGAGAGCTAAAAGGTAATATTCAAACTTTACTCTGAGTGGAATCAATTCCAAGAGGGAAGAGCATCTAGATCCACTGGGGTATCAAATTCTATCTTACCTTATAGGGAAGTTGAGAGGAGAAAACTAAGGGGAAGTAGGGCAAGGAATTAAATGGGGGGAAGAAGAAAGGGAATTTAATAGACCCTAAAAAATAAAGGGGGAATTAAAGGGGAGGGGGCAGAAAGGGAGGGTGGGAACAGAAGAAATATAAGAGGGAGAGACTTTGGGGGGGTACCTTAGATAGACTCCAAAAGAAAAATAAGAGAGAAATAAGAAGGGAGGGGGAGAAAGGAAAGTAAAATAAGGGTGGGGATTAGGGGGACTGATTAAAAACAGAACACTGTAGAAGGAAATAATGAAAGAGGAAAGGGCAGGACAAGGAGAGAAAATCAAAATGTTGGGGAATACACAGGTAGTAATCATAGCTTTGAGTGTGAATGGGATGAACTCACCTGTAAAGCGGAAGCAAAGGGCAGAGTGGATTAGAAACCAAAATACTACCATATGTTGTTTACAAGAAATACATATGAGTAAGGTAGATACACATAGGGTAAATGTAAGTGAATGGAGCAAAATTTATTGGACATCAACTGAGAAAAAGAAGGCAGGAGTCACAATCATGGTATCTGATAAAGTCAAAGTAAAAATAGATCCAGTTAAAAGAGGTAGGGAAGGTAATTACATCCTGATAAAAGGCAGTATAGACAATGAGGAAATATTAGTACTCAACATGTATGCACCAAATGGCATAGCATCCAAATTTCCAAAGGAAAAACTAGTGGAACTCAAGAATGAAATAGTTAGAAAAACTATACTGGTGAAAGACCTCAACCTTCCTCTATCAGAACTAGAGAAATCAAACCAAAATATAAATAAGAAAGAGGTAAGATAAGTGAATGGAATCTTAGAAAAATTAGAGTTAGTAGATATATGGAGAAAAAGAAATAGGGACAAAAAGGAATACACCTTCTTTTCAGCTGCACATGGTACATTCACAAAGATTGACCATGTACTAGGGCATAAAAACATTGCAAACAAGTGCAAAAGAATAGAAATAATAAATGCAACCTTCTCGGATCATAATGCAATAGAAATAATAATTAGTAAGGGTTCATGTAGAGGCAAATAAAAAATTAATTGGAAATTAAATAATATTATTCTTCAGGATACAAAATAAACCCACATAAGTCATCAGCATTTCTATATATTTCCAACACATCTCAGCAGCAAGAATTAGAAAGAGAAATTCCATTTAAAATCACCCTAGGCAATATAAAATATCTAGAAATCTCTCTGCCATGACAAATACAGGAACTATACAACTACAAAAAACTCTCCACACAATTAAAACTAGATCTTAGTAATTGGAAAAACATTAGTTACTCATGGGTAGGATGAGCTAACATAATAAAAATGACAATCCTACCCAAACTAATTTACTTATTTGATGCCATACCCATCCAACTACCAAAAACTTTTTTGCAGAATTAGAAAAAATAACAAGTTTATTTGGAAGAACAAAAGATCAAGAATATCAAGGGAAATGATGAAAAAATGTGAAGGAAGGTGTCCTAGCAGTACCAGATCTTAAACTGTACTCTAAAAGAGTGATCATCAAAACCATATGGTACTGGCTAAGAGACAGAAGGAAGGATCAGTGTAATAGACTTGGGGTAAGTGACCTCAGCAAGACAGTCTATGATAAACACAAAGATCCCAGCTTTGGGGACAAAAACCCACTATTTGACAAAAACTGCTGGGAAAATTGGAAGCCGGTAGGGGAGAGATTAGGTTTGGATCAACACCTCACACCCAACACCAAGATAAATTCAGAATGGGTGAACAACTTGAACATAAAGAAGGAAACAATAAGTAAATTAGGTGAACACAGAATAGTATACATATCAGACCTTTGGGAAGGGAAAGACTTTAAAACCAAGCAAGACATAGAAAGAGTCACAAAATGTAAAATTAATAATTTTGATTACATCAAATTAAAAAGGTTTTGTATAAACAAAACCAATGTAACCAAAATTAGAAGGGAAGCAACAAATTGGGAAACAATCTTCATAACAAAAACCTCTGACAAAGGTCTAATTACTCAAATTTATAAAGAGCTAAATCAACTGTACAAAAAATCAAGCCATTCGCCAATTGATAAATGGGCAAGGGACATGAATAGGCAATTTTCAGTTAAAGAAAGCAAAACTATTAATAAGCACATGAAAACATATTATCAATCTCTTATAATCAGAGAGATGCAAATCAAAACAACTTTGAGGTATCACCTCACACCTAGCAGGTTAGCTAACATGACAGCAATGGAAAGCAGTGAACGCTTGAGGGGATGTGGCAAAGTTGAGACATCCATGCATTGCTGGTGGAGTTGTGAATTGATCCAACCATTCTGGAGGGCAATTTGGAACTATGCCCAAAGGGCACTAAAAAAACTGTCTGCCCTTTGATCCAGCCATAGAGCTGCTTGGTTTGTACCCCAAAGAGGTAATAAGGAAAAAGAGAGAATATTCATAGCTGCCCTCTTTGTGGTGGCAAAAAATTGGCAAATGAGGGGATGCCCTTAGATTGGGGAATGGCTGAACAAATTGTGGTATCTCTTGGTAATGGAACACTATTGTGCTCAAAGGAATAATAATCTGGAGGGATTCCATGTGAACTGGAATGACCTCCAGGAATTGATGCAGAGTGAAAGGAGCAGAACCAGGAGAACCTTATACACAGAAACTTATACTCTGTGGTACAATCGAATGTAATGGACCTCTCCATTAATGGCAATGCAGTGATCCTGAACAACTTGGAGGGATCTATGAGAAAGAACACTATCCACATCCAGAGGAAATCTGTGGGAGCAGAAACTCTGAAGAAAAACAAGTGCTTCATCACATAGGTTGATGGGGAATGACTTGGAAAGTAGACTCTAAAAGATCACCCTAATGCATATGTTAATAATATGGAAATGGGTCTTGATCAGTGACATATATGAAACCCAGTAGAATTGTGCATCAGATACAGGAAGAAGATGTGGGGAGGGGAGGGAAAGAACATGAGTCTTGTAACCATGGAAAAATTTTCTAAATCATTTAATTAAATAAATTTTTTTTTTTAAAAAAGACAAACCAAGGGGCAGCTAAGTAGCACAGTGTTTAGAGCATCAGGCCTGAATCAAGAGGATCTGGTTTCAAGTCTGACCTCAGATACTCCCTAGTTGTATGACTCTGGGCAAGTCACTTAACTTCATTTGCCTAGCCCTTATTGCTCTCCTTTCTTAGAAGTGATACTAAGAAAGAAGGCAAGGATATTTTTAAAAAGACAAATTTAGAAATTATATCTGTCATGACCAAGGGGGAACTGAGGCTAACATATCAATAATTTAGGTTTACCATCACTACACTACAAATTCCTTCTTCCAGAGTGGTTTTCTGTTTCCAAAGTCTTCATCTGTTTCCTTTTTCTGTCCCAGTGGTCTATTAATGTTAAAATAACCTTGCTATTTCTCTCCACTGATCTTCACTTGAATATTTTCCACCATATTTCCTTTCATTGGTTCTTCTCTGTTTGTCATATGAATAGATCATATTAATATGAAATATTATCCTCCTCCTACACACAGAAATGTATACACACATATTCACATAAGTGCACATATTTATTCCATTTTATTCCATTTATTCCAGATTATTCCATTTCTTTTGAATTGGGTCTACCCATCTCAAATTTTGTGCTAGTCATGTGATTCATCTTACCAAGTCTCAATTATATTTATGAAGTTAAACTGACTTTCTTGGGTTGGGAGCTTTAGTTTGCCGTGCTCACAACCTAAACTATGTGCTTTTGTATATCATTACCTTCTCCTATCATTGTGCTGACTACATCTGGCCTGTCATTTTTAAGTTTAGGCAGCAGAGATTGAAAAGTTCATTGTCAAGTTAGAGGATATCTAGAGAAGGGTGACCGAGATGGGGGAGGGTCTACAATACAGGTCATAATGGGAGTCAGATGCAAGAACTGAGACTCTTTAGGTTGGAGAAGAGAAGGCTGGGGGTGAGAGGGGACAGGATGGCTCTCTGAATACTTGAAATACTTAGATGGGTAAGAGAGATGAGACTTGTTCAGCTTGGTCCCAAAAGGGCAAAAGTATGTGGAAGGTGCAAAGAGGTAAATTTAAGCTTTTCAGGGGGGAAAAATCATCACAATTGTAACTGTCCAAAAGTGGATGGGCTGCCTTGAGAGATAGCAAGTCGCCCCTTACTAGAGATTTTCATGAAAAGATTTTGTTGGGTATGTATGTCACTGAAAAGATTCTTTTTCAAGTATGGTTTGAACTATATGGCAGTTAGGATTTCTTTCAACTTTGAAATTCCGTGAAACAAAATATGGCATGGTGTGAGTTGACATGATGCGCTGTGGCATGATACAAAGTAAAGTAATGTAACATGGCATAACCTAACAGAGTAATGCAATATAACAGACTGTCTGGTTAAAATACTGGTCCTAGGATTTCATTAGTGCAAGGTGAACTATGTGAGTTATTTCACTTATAAAGATGGTAACTTGAAAAGGTGATGTTCTCTGTCTGTGTCAGGCTGGCATACCTCTGCCTTTTGCGTACTTTCCCTTTCTTTTCTATATTTTCATAAAGGAAGTCCCAGGTGAGGAAATTCCTTCCATAAATACATGCCAGAACCCCCTCTGTAACTCCTAATGGGTTAATGAGCTAACTAGAGTTCTGACCTGACTTCCTGAGATCACACAGAATCTATGTGTCAAAGGTAAGATGGAAACCCTGCTCAATCCCCTAAAACATGCCTCTTCATAATATCATATCCCATAATGCCATAACATGCCATAAAATGTCAACCCATTGTGGTTATGGAGATACATATATGTATAGGTATGGCCTATCCCATTCCATCTTGCTGAATCATCTCATACAATACCATGTCACATCTATCATTCCATCTCATATTCTATCACATTATGTCACCTGTCATCTCACATCCTATCAGGCAACCTGGCAAAGTAGACAGAGAGTTAGCCTTGGAACCGGGAAGATGCAGGTTTGAATTTTATCTTAAATACTTAGGCACTGTGAGATTATGGGCAAATTCTTCACTTCTATGGCCCCCAGTTTCTTCAGTGAAATGCCAGATTGGTTGGCATTTGATGGCCTTGATAGCCCCTTCTGGATCTAAATCTGCAAACCCTCCTAGTTCGAGTCTTGACTGACACCTACTGGTGGTGTGAAGTTGGGTAAATCTTCCATCTCTCCAATGACCTGGCCATCCCTGTAGAACAAGCTCAGCACAACTGCAGATCTGCATTGGAAAGAAGGAATTCGGAATGGGGTCTCCTTCCACTGATGAGTTCAGCATCTGGTCAAAACAGATAACATAGCATGTCATGACATATCATGACATAACAAGCCTATTAGCTCACATTATCTGCACTGAGATTGACTTGGGCATAAAAGAGTTGAACTGGAGTCCCACCTCTGAAACTTCTTGGCTATATGAAAATGGGAATATCTCGATCTCTCTGCACCTCAGTTTCTTCATCTATAAAACAAAAGTAATAATACCTTTATTACCTACCTCACTGTATTGTTTTTGAGGAGATAATATGCCTAAAGTAGTTTGCCAACTTTGAAGCATCATCTAACATTATTCAAATCATTTCCTTATGAACTGCAATGAATTTGAGTGAATGAAAGTTGTCAATTGAGAGACTGGAGGAAAGTGATTGGCTTTTCCTGGATAATTTCAGACTTCAAAGGAGAAGCTACAAATCCTCGTGCTTCCCCACCTCCAAGAAGAAGGCCCCTACTCCTGGTGCTGCCAGAGTAACTCTATGATATCCTCTGGTTGTTAAGCATACTTTAAACCTCGTCAATATAGAATTAAAAAGCATGATGGATGTTTGGCAATAGAGTACAGAGCAATAAATCCTTTGGATTTGATTTCATATCATCCTGGAGCACACCCTCAGCTCCTCGGCTCTGGGAAATGATCAGAAGTCCTCAGCTGATTTATGACCTGATTGTCCATCTCACCGGCTTCCTTATTCCACAGAAAAATTGCTGCCACCCTTTGATAAAAAAAGGAGTCTAGTTGTCCTTCCTACCATCCTGAACCACGTTTAAGATACAAGTGTCTGTTCATCTGCACAATCATAAAGGAGAGTTAGAGGGGCTTAAGAGCAGAGAGAATCCTATTACTAGTATTGATATGGGACAAGAAGCTGGGGCTAGGTTGACATTCTTCCTACTTTCTGCTAGATTAGTTTTTTTTTCTGTATATTTCCCCCATTTTCTCCCTAATCTGATTCACCCAACACCTTTCCTCTGGGCAGATTCATAATGAACTGTCAAAAGAAACTTAGGATATCTGAGCATACTCCTAACTTGTTTATCTGAGGGCAGTGACTATAATCAAAGCCTTACCCAAACAAAGAAGCACAGAGTAGCAGAAGAGATGTGAAAGGGCACATAACCCAATCTTAGCTTGCAACAGGAATCTCCTCTGCAGCCCCATACTTATCCCTTTCAGTTTGGATTCTTAGATTGATGGACCTTGGAAAGTATTTCTGATAGTTTCATCTTATGGTGAGTTTGAAGAAGGCAAAACCAAGTCTGGTATACAGTGGCTGGTTGGCTAAAAGATCCAACATTCTATCAAATCCTTCCACCATTGGTCCATCATGGAATCATAGAAACTCATAATTGGAAATGACCTCAGAAGTAATTTAGTATAACCTATACCTGAGCAAGAATGCCAACAAGTGGTCTTCTAACTTTTATTTAAAGACCACCAAGGAAGGGTAAAATCATTTCCTTCCACAATGGTCTGTTCTGCTTTTGTCTAATGAATTATTAGGAAGTTATATATTTTTAATCAAGCATTCATTTGTTTCCTTGTAACTTCCACCCATTGCTCTTACTTCTTCCTTCTGGAACTAAACAACAAGTATAATCCCTCTTTGCCATGACAGCCCTTCAAATAGTTGGAGACAGCTATCATGTGCCCCCTAAATCATCTCTTCTCACAGTTCAACATCTCACAATCCATCATATCTTCAATCAGCCAAGCAGTGCTTCCATATTAGTACAAGAGTACACTACAACATCTTAGCCACCATTGACAGATAGTGCAAAGGCATTGGGAGTTCTCCTTCCTTTCTCCACCTCCCACCCATGGTGCCTTGATTTTATGATTATCACAGTTTACCCTCACAACTTCTTAGAGACTTCATCTTTGTGATTGATTCCTTGAACCTCTTTTGACAACCATGACTCATTATCTTACTGATATTTCATAGTCCAGGCTGAGATCCACTTGACCAGTCTATAAGAACATCCATCCATCATTCTATCACTTCATTAAGACATGCTTCAATGCATTCACTGAAGATGGGGTGACTATCAGAGCAAAGTGAAAGAGGGAGTTTCCTCGGGGTGATTTGTGGTTTGATCCTCTATAATTCCCAGTCCCAGGGCTAGTACTAGAACTAAAGAAGAAGATAGCTAGATGCACATCAGAGGAAAAATTTCCCTATGCTAAAAAAAATCTTGAAAGTGATGGGACAAGGGAATGCCTTTTCTCTGGTGTAAGTCATGTCATATTATACTTTGTAGTATCAAAAAGGTCTAGAGGCCCAAAGGAGCAGTAAGTTGTGGTGAAAGCTGCCACGTATCCCTTTCTCCCACCTCCGACTTAAACAAGTAAAATCAATTTAAAGACAAAGACAGTCTTGAATTAAAGAAGAGGAGATTATGAAAACTGGATATTATTTAGCACTTTAAGGTTAGTAAAGTACTTTACCAATACCATCTCATCTGATTCTCAAAAAAAAAAAAACTAAGAGAAAGGAGCCATTATCACTCCCATTTTATAGAGTAGAATACTGAGGCAGATTGAGGGTAAGTGACTTGCCCAGAGTCACACTGATACTAAGTGTCTGAGGCTGGATTTGAACTTAGGTCTTCCTGGCTCAAACCCAATCCTGTATGATACAATTTATTGCATATTTATTGTGTACTAAAGTATGCAAAGTCCAAAGCTTGTGCTACTAGTGAATGCCATGAGAGGTCAGTTCTATTCTCTCTACTCCGTCATCCAGTTGGGGCTAGATTATAAGGTGGAAGGTATATAAATAAACTTCCCAGTTTTTCTAGCCCCAACTAGGTGTAAAGGGGAGCCACCTTCTTCTCACTCCACCATCTATATCTGCCTTTTCAACATAAGACAGAAGCCCTTCCCTACAGTAGCCCTGAACCTAGGACAGCACCCACTGGGAAGCCTCATCCTTTGGTGTAGGGTCAGGAATTGCAGCCTTTCCCCTTTGTGATTCCCCCTGGCTGGAATGAACTATTTGGTATTAATGTCCAGAAGAGTAGCAGAACGGAAAAAATAAAGATGTATTTGATTGCGCGTCCTCTTATGGTGGAGTAAATAGGATCAAGATTTAAACCTGAACAGATAACAGAGACCAACTTCTCCACTTTCTGGATGAGAATAATCAAGCCTGGAAATATAAAGTGATATGTCCAAAGTTATACTGATCATATCAGAGGTCCTCTGGCCCCACTGCCAAGGATTGGGGGGGAGGTAGCAGTGCAATGGACAGGCAGATTACACATATAGTTATCCTGAGGGAAGGGGTGGTTTTACCTTTACCACCAAAAAGGATCAGAGGCAGATATTCCAGCAAGGGACTCCTCCTGGATTGGGAAGGATGCCAGATGCCTCTGGGAAAAACACCAGGGAAAAAACAAGACCTACCCCTTGCCCCACCACCACCATATTGCCCTGGCAAAAGTCCATGCTAGTTACTATTCAAGTCTAAGTATCCTGGGCAAAGCCATAAATACCTTTGCCCTCATTTCTTTGACTAAGGCTACAGGCCAAGAAAGTGAGAAAATAGCCCAAATGGAATCCAGGTTATCTTTTCCCCCAAGTCTCTAACCCAACAGTTACAATCGTGGTAGTATCATATTACTACTGGTTCTTTCTCTTCTCTCTTCTTTTTTTCTCGTTCTTATCTCTTCATGTCTCTTTTTTCTGTTATCTCTGTTTCTCTCTCAATCTCTTTTCTCCTTTCACCATTACTAACTTTTTATTTCTGTCTGGCCTTTTTCCTCTGTCTTTTGTTCTGTCTTTGTGTCTCGGTCTCTGCTTCTTTCTCCCTCTGTTCTTTGTCTTTTTCTATACATCTGTCTCTGTTTCTTTCTCCCTTTGTCTCTGGGTCCCTACCCCTGTCTCTTTTTATTTCTCTATCTATATTTCTTCCCATATCTGTCTCTGGGTTATCTATATTTCTGTCCCTGCTATCTCTCAAATGATCTCTTTATATTTCCCTCTCTTTTTCTTTGTCTCCACTTCCCTCTAGAATCATCCCTCTGATTCCTTCTCTTGTCCTGTGACTGTAGCTGTCTTTAGTTCTCTCATACAGCATCTCTGTGTTTCCCTCTCTCCCTCTGTGTCAGTCTCCACTTCTCTCAAATTCTTCTTCTGTCTGTTTCTTTCCCAAATTATTTCTCTTTTTCCTTCCCTCTATTCCTGTATGTCTCTGTGTCTTCTTCCCTTATCTCTGAGTTTCTGTCTCCCAGCCCTCCCTTCCTCACCGCTGCTGGGAATTTTATGTATAGAACCTTTCATCCTTCACAAGCCACTGACATTTACTCTTCTAAATTAGCAACTTTTCTATTCCTCACTCTCAGGGTGAGTTTGACCAGGGAGATTTCCCCCGGGATCCCAGTGGCCTTCTGGAGCTGAAGAGCTAAGTATCATTCCCAGTCCCACACAGCCCCTAGAACCCAGGAGCATCTGACACAAGATGTTTGACGAGGCCCTGGAATCCCATTTGGGACCAAACTCACCATCGCAGGTCAATGATTGAACTGAATTGAATGATTAACTCCCTTAGTAGTACAGTTTTGTGTTACTCAGTGGCCATAGGCACACTTGAAGGTGGAAGGCTCCCTTTCTGCCCTGGTGGAAAGGTTTTGTTTTCACTTGTTTGAGAGACAAAGGCAGATTTGTTCAAAATGAGAGAGGCTCAGAAATTCTATTTTACTCTTCCTTCTCCACTAACCTGCTAGGTGACCATAGACAAATCTTTATCATTCTCTGGGCCTTAGTAGCTTTTTCTTTAAAATAAGAGCATCCTGTTAGGTAAGCTGTAACACTGATTCCAGCCTTAACAGAGATGCCAGAGTGGGATTGAGGAACAGTGATCAGAGATGTCTGAAATGAATTTAATTCCAAAGAGTTCAGCTTCCTGGTGATGAAGTTAACATTGTATCAGAAGATATGAGAAGTAATATCTAGTATCTGAGAACTTCTTAAAGTAGGCGGAGAGTTTGTTCCTGAGAAATTCATGCCTCAAACTCAGTGAATGACCTTGGGTACAATAGGGGGTACAGATCCCCCAGTTTTCTCTGCTGTGAAATGAATGAAGAGGTTAATCCTCTCAAGACTCTCATTGAACCCCCAATTTCTATGACCCAAGAATAAGAGGCAGAGCCATATTTTTTTCTCAGATCCCAAGAGGAAGCTAGAGGAGATAGTGGCAGCAGCAGCTTGAGTTCTAGAACAGTATACCCTCTGGTCTGATCTGCTGAGACTGCATTCTGTGTGGCTCATAGGAGAGATCCCCACCCTAGTGCCATGCAAGTTTAATAATACAGAGCTGATTCATCATCCTGATGAAGGTGATCAAATATCTGACCTATTAATGTCCTATGAGAGATCAAGAAGACGGGAGTTCAAGTCCTACCTCAGAGATGTCTTGTCCATTTGACCTTGGATCAACTTTCAGCACCCTGGGCAACTGAGTTACAGAATAGCTGTCAATCCATCTTGGTAGAGGAAAGTTTCTCAATGGGAAACTCCCTGAATCTAAAAAAAATCCCAAACCCAGACTGAAAATAAAGGGGAGAGATAACATTAGAACTTTACAATATGGTCAAAGATAGAAACACCCTTTATATACCAAAATATTGATAGGCTTTTTTGTAGTGACAAAGAGCTTGCAAGGTAAAATCAATGTGATACAGTGGATAGAGAGCTGACCTCAAGGGAAGATCTGAGTTTGATTGATGCCTCTGGCATACTGTTTGTGTGACCCTGTTCAAGTCACTTAACCCCTCAGAGCTCTAGGCAACTTTCTAAGACTGTGTTACAGAGAAGGTAGCCATCCAAGGAAGCTTCTACTACAAATGAAATCACAGAATCAGTCCTCATCTCCATCTAGGCTATCATCCAATGAGTTACTTTCCCCCCTTGCTGATATGTCATCAAGAGATGTGAGCAGGGAACAAAGTAGATGCCCAGTTATTAGAGATTAGCTGAACAAATTATGGCTCATGGATGTACTAAAATATTACTGCACCACAATAAACAATGACTTTGAAGAATTCAGAGAAATCTGGAAAGACTCCTATAAACTGAGGGAGAGTGAAGTGAGAAGAACCAGGGAAAAATTATACTCAGATTTCAGCCCTATAAATCAAAAGGGGAAAACTAAATGAACTCTGGGTGATTATCGTTATCAAGCTTCTCTCAGAACAAGATGGAGCTCCTTTTTTCTTAAATAGTGAAGGGACTATGGTTGTGTACCCTTTTCTACATTGTCACATTGGGGTGATATAGTGATAAAATTGCTTTTCCTCCTTTTTTTCCTCCTTTATCCTTAAAAATTTTTTTTAAAAAGAAGAAAAGGTCTATGTGTATGTGTAGAAAAGGGGTGGGTAATTTATGTTCAAAAGTGAAGGTGATGCAAAGGCAAAAAAATACCCAAGAAAATTTTTTAATAAAAAAAAATACATTTCTATAGGAAGGAGTAGCGAAGTAGGGATGGAATGGGGATGATTTCAGGTCATAAAGGGCACTAGAGTTTCCAAATATGTTTCAAGAAATCCACCCAGGCACTGAAGGCTCAGCCCCAGTCATTGAGGGGAGCGCTAAGTTGCTTCCAGGAAGATGGATGGGGACCATCCATCAAGGGCAATGTTATGGATAGAGTAGCTGACCTTGTTGGTGATGGAAATGAGGCCTGTAATTCATTTATCTCTTGGCTGGTTAGAAAGCAGAATGGGTGAAGTCTGGGGTGAGCAGTTTGGACTATTTATTTCCCCGCAGTGGGGAGGAGAAACTAAGGCTGCATACAGGTACATGATCACTCCTCTTGGGGGTAGAGTAGTGAAAAGCTTGTTCCAGGAAGAAATAGGGTCATTCTTGAATTTTATGATAACCAAGTGGGTGAATCTGAAAAAAATAAGTCATTTCATTTGTCTTTATTTCCATTTGCTCTTCTCTAAAATTAGAGGATTTGACTGGATGAGTTCTAACACCTTTTTCTATCTCTACCATTCTACGTTCTAAAAGTCCTTCTATCTTTATCATTCTATTCTTTATCGTCTCTCCCAGCTCTGACAGTCTATACTCTATTTTCTAAGGCCCCTCCCACCTCTGTCTTCCCGTGTTCTAAGATGCTCCACGCTCTGATATTCTATGTTCTAAGTTCTATGTTCTCCTCCTATCTCTAACATTGTGCATTCTAAGGTCCCTCCCAGCTTTGACATTTTATTGGGCATTCTGTATATCCTGAGGTCCTTTCCTACACCAAAATTGGCACTAGGGGGACATCACAAGACTATATTTTGCATTAACTGCCTAACAGCTACTAAAAAGGGTCATAAGAGAGCTGGAAGAGGTCTTGAAGGTCATTAAGTGATTATAAAGAGTTATCATCCAGTTTTCAAACTAAGACGTCTAACTACTATTGTTAGAGGTTCAGTAGGAAATTGTAAGTACAGGGAGAAAACCCTTTGTACTACATACCAAACTCAGCTCCTAGTCCAAGGAAGAGGAATAAGATCTTCAGGCCAAAGGAAAAAGCTAGCAACTCTCTTCCATGCAGAGGCATAGCCCTGGGCTCTGTGCCTGGAAAGAAGGGACATTCCATGCCTTGGGGAGAGGACAATAACCTATATAGTGAGCTCTTCTCCTTGGAGACATCGGGTTATGCATTACTCCTTCCCCTACCTGCACCAACCACAGAGGGCTTCCCTTTGAAGAATTACAAAAATCTAGGCTCCTTCATAGCTCAAACCTGAGATTTGAGAACATTTGAACCCCAGTCTGATAGGTAAAGAAAAGATCTGGGAATCCCAATGGACCCCAAGATGAAACATATACCTCCTGAGTAATACAATTGTTGCAAAAGAAAGTAAATGTGAATGTCAGATTTGGGATATAGAAAGCTAGATTCTATGTGCCACTGAGAGCCCCTCAAGTACCACACTGTGTCCCATCACCTTGGCACAGTCAGGGTCTTGAGCTGGGGAGGGGAATCCAGGCTCAGCCCCAAGAGGCTCAATGACAGCCAACAGATCCCCTGCCAAGAAACTGTTCTCAATTAAGCCCTATCCTGACCATTCCAGCTTTGATGGCTTTGTCAATCAATCTAATCACCTCCTCCATTGTCTATCACAGCCTGGTGTCTTGAAGCCCTAATTCATGACTTCATCAACACCCACAGCCCCACCATTAACCCTGGCCATAAATCTGAAGGGGTGAAGGACACAGCCACTCCAAGGCCCTTCCCCCTGCTGGGCTCCCCCCAAAAAGCCTCTTCAATTACCTATAGGTTCATTAGGAGAATGGCTGGCTCAGAGTCACCCTTCATGAAAAGGTATATTAGTCAGAGACCAGAGTGTTTAAGGAGGAAAAGGAAGCCATTTCACTGACCGCGTCTCTCCAAGGGACCTCCCTGATCGAGTTAAAAGGATGGATTTTTTTGTGGGTACAGAATGCCCCAGTCATGGTGTGTCCTGGTCACAGAAGTAGCCAACTATGGAATATCCTGATAAGGGAAAAGGCCACTCATACACCACCAAAGCCATGGATTATCCCAGCTATAGAATAATCAGTGCATGGAACATCCAAGCAAGAGACTCTCCTGATCTTCACAGGCATGGATGGAATGCTCTGGTGTCATGGTGGCTAAGGTACCAGACACAGGAGTCAACAAGACCAGAATTCAAATTCTCAGATCCTTACCAGCTGAGTAACCTTGGGCAAGTCACTCTATCTCAGTCTTAGTTTCCTCATCTATAAAATGGGAACATCATAGCATTTGTCTCCTAAAGTTATTATAAGAGTTAAGTGAGATTATATATGTGTGCTTGCATCATTGTAAACATTATATACAAGGTATCTATTATTATAATTCTCAATAGTAGTTTGTATTTCTACCAACTTTGAAGAGTAATTGTAAGAAGCTCTTTTAAACTTTAAAATATGAAAAGGAAAAAAAAAGGAAATTGCCATCATCATCATCACCCTTGTCATCCTCATCACTGTTGCCATTTCATCATTACCTCTTATATGAAGTGCCCCTAGCAAAGGGTGGAGACAGACCTAAGTATGAGGCAGAGTCCCTGCCCTTACGGGGTCCTGCATCTAGGCAGGGCAGCTGGGCATGCAAATTTGTAAAGATCCTAATAAATTCCAAAACACTAAAGTGTTCTAAGTGACTATATAAAAAGGTTCTAAACAATAATAATAATACAATTTATATAATATATAATAAATTAGACATGATGGTAAGAAGCTCAGTTTCAGTCCTAGAAGATTTTCTTGATCCCTCTTTAAAAAAACACCCTTATCTTCCAGCTTAGAATCAATTCTGTATATTGATTCCAAGCAGAAGAGTGGTAAGGGATAGGCAATGGGGGTTAAGTGACTTGCCTAGGGTCACACAGCTAGAAAGTGTCTGAGGCCAGATTTGAACCCAGGATCTCCCATCTCTGGGCCTGACTCTCAATCCACTGAGGCACCTAGCAGCCCTCTTTCTTAATCCCTCTTAATGTTCATGCCTTTCCTCTGTTGGTCATCTATAATTTATCCTGAAAGTACTTTGCTTGTACATAATTGACTATGAGCTACTTGAGGGCAGGGGTCAGGTGTTGCTTTTTTTTTTACATTCCCAAAGCTAAACACGGTTCTCGTCTCATAGAAGATACTTAATAAATGTTTATTGACTTGACTTGATTTGCTGCTCTCTAGATGCCTGATTTGGGGCATGTTATTCTTCTCTGGACATTGACTTCCTCTTATATAAAATGAGGCTGTTGCACTGAGTAAGCACTGAGGTCCCCGCCAGCTCTAAATCTTATGAACCAATGGCTAGATTACAGCTAAGGTCCCTCTCAGCTCAGACATTTTATGAATCTATTATTTTAAGTCAATTCTGTTTCAAAGTCTTCATTAAATGCCTGCTCCTGGCGCCACCCTGGGTTCCCGGGCTAAGTGGGAAACCAGAGAAGATACAGTCCCTAAACTAAAGAGATTCACAGTTTGTTTGAAGACCAGGCTGGGAAAACAATGATAAAACCAGAGAAGCAGTCAGATAATCTCATATGCAGCTGTATGGATCACTTGGTTTCTGGGGTAATGTATGGAGGGGTAATAAAGGAATCAGAGATTTAGACCGAAAAGGACCTTAATGGTCATTACATTTTGTTGTGGTTCAGTTGTTTCAGACATGTCTGACTCTTGGTGACCCCATCTGGGTTTTCTTGACAAAAATACTGGAGTGGTTTGCCATTTTCTTCTCCAGTGCATTTGCCAGATGAGGAAACTGAGGAAGACAGGGTTTAGTGACTTGTCCAAGGACTGAGGTCAGATTTGAACTCAAGAAGATGAGTCTTCCTAACTCCACACCTGGCATTCTATCCACTGTGCCACCTAGCCTTTCATTAAATCTTCTCCTTTTAAAGAGGAAGAAACTGAGGCAGAAAAGCAAAATAACTGAGAAGATCCTAGACTTAAATAAAGAAGGAACTTTAGAGACTATTAAATCCAAATTCCTCATTTTACAGAAGAGAGAATCAGCAAAGAAAGGCAAAGTAACTTGCTGAGGATCACACAGTAAGTAGAATTCAAAACCAGACCTTTCCATTTCCAGGTCTAACGCTCTCTGTGTCTACGTCATGCTACCTGTAAGACCAAAGCAAGACTCTACTTCTGAGTTCTTTAGAATTAGTTATTGCTGTAAATAAGAATTATTTTTACCTCTGGGGCAAAAATAGTTGCATGGGCATAGTACACACACACACACACATACACACACACACACACACACACACACACACACTCACTGGTTTAAAGGAGACAGTATTTAGTTGTACAAAGAATAATCTGACTTTAGGTTGACTCAAGCCCAGAGAATGACGATTGGGGAGACATTGAACCTGTATAGAGGATTATATCAATTGCTATATGAAAAAAAAGTGTCTTTCATAATGTAGAAAGCCAGGAGAAAGCCTCATCAACCCCATGCTAGTTAAAGTTCTGGTGCTGGTGGCCCACCAGCTTAGGACTCAGTACCCCTCAGAGCACCTCCAACAGCAATTATCTGATAAACAGAGAGGTGTCTATTAAGGAGCTGGGCAGTGAGTGTCCAGCAATCTGCTGGCTCCTTAGAGTAGCTATTTCTCACTAAAAGAGGAGGGAGAAAAAAGCTGGACTGTGCAAAGCTTATGGAATGGATCTGGGGCAGGGGTTGGACAGCAGACCTTCCATGTGGCAATTTTTGAAAGCTGATGCATAAAAGGAAGAAGAGAAGGAAATCGATTGAAATGGAAATGTGCTGGAACTGGAAATGCAGGGAGAGAATGGAAATTGCTTGTTCTTTAAAGACCTTTTTATGTATCCCCAGGAAAAAAAAAAAAGATTTGCTAATTAAAACTATCTTGGATGGCGAATGGGATAACAGAGGGGAAGATACCTGGATATGTGACACAGAGGCAGCAGGGTGCTGTGGTGGAAGGCACACACAGAGTTGGGTATCAGGATTTCCTGGGTTCCAATTTCTGCTTTACTGATAACTTGATGCTTGGCCCTAGACACATATGAATACTGAGGAATCTTGAATCTCTTCAGCATGAGGATCCTGGTGTAAGAGTCTAGGACGGTGATGGCAAACCTATGGCACATGTGCCAAAGATGGCATGCAGAGACTTCTCTGTGGGTACACATGCCATCAACCATTAGAGTTAGTTACTAGAAAGGCAGAAGGACTTGGGTGGAGCTGCTCCCTTCAGTCTCTCCACTGTACCTCCCTTCTCCTCTGCCCAGCAGCCCAATGGATGCTCTTACTCCCTCCCTGGAGTGCTTGGGTCACTCATCTCCCTTTCTCCCTCCCATATCTGGGGTAAGGGAGAGCACAGCACTTGGTCTCTGGAGGGGGAAATGGCACATGGTCTCTAAAAGGTTTGCCATCATTGGTCTACGGCCTGAGGGGCAGATATGTGGCTCAGTGGATTGAGAACTAAGCCTGGGATTCAAATCTGAACTTAAACACTTTCTGTGTGGATAAGTCAACCCCAATTGCCTAGCCCTTATCACTCTTTTACCTTGGAATCTTTATACAGTATTGATTCTGAAAGAGAAGATACAGGTTTAAAAAAGAGTCTAGGGCCTCTTAGATAAAGGATAAAGGAACAAAGAAGTTGAGTAACTTCTCCAGGCTCACACAGTTAAGTAGCCATTAGAGGCTATATTTGAACCCATATTTTCTTATTTCAAGGTCAGTTCTTTATTTCCTGCATGAGTCTGCCTCTCAGGCATAATAATAACACAATTTGGTAGGCTTCAACCCAATGCCATCCAAAAGGCATTTCTTAGTGTTCACAATGACAGAGTGAAAAATAGGACCTACATGGCTGGCAGAGAACTTCCTTACAACATCCTTGTGTGTGAGATACTCTGAGGAAGACAAGGGGTAAGTCACTGACCTCTCAATCTCAGTTTCCTTACCTCTTTGTGACATTCAATCTTCTAACTTCATGCCATGCCACATCTTTCCCTCATGCTTTGAATATTCTTTCTCCTCATCTCTGATCTTTGGAGAACAGCTCAGTAGACAGATCACCCAGTTGGAAGTAAGAAAACCTGGGTTCAAATGCTGCCTCTGTCAGTTATAATTCATGTGACTGTGGGCAAATTATTTAGCTTCTCTGGTCTTTGGGTTCATCATTTGCAAAATTAGGGGGCAATGGGGCATTGGACCAATTTGGACCAGCCTCTGAGGTCCCTTCCAGTGCTAGACCTGCAATCCAAAAGAGACTATTCTTGATTATCCCCTCCTCTCCCAATTTGCCGATGCTCTCTCCATCTTCATCCCATTTTTTTCAGTTATTTTGCCTTTACTAATCTGAATCCGTGTTGTGTCATCTTAGTATAAGGAGAGCAAAGGATCTCTTATTTTTGGTCTTTGTTTTCTCAGCACCTAACATTTGCTTGCCAAACAGTGGCTATTTGAATCAAGGCTTTGAAAGCCCTTCACAAACCTTAATGTCTCCATATAAATGTGAGTTATTGTTATTTATCCATTTTACAGATCAAGTCACTGAGGGAACTGCAATGACTTGTGCACCGATCTGGGATTCCAACCCAGATTTCAGTCTTTCCATTACACCACACTTTTCTCCTTCACCCCTACCCTCTGGGCTTTGGGTTTCTCATCTTTGAATGGGGATGCCAACCCTGGCCCAGGCTTGTTTTACAAGATAGAGGACACAGAAAGTGAGAGGCATAGACTATGGGGCTCAGGAGACACAAGAACCATAGGAACAGGAGTAGTGGAACGAAGGAAACAGGGAGCTCATAAAATCTGGAGATGTGATTAATTGAGTGTGGAATTATGGTTGGTTTGACAGTGGGTTAGGGAAGAATTTTAAGTATGTACAACATGTAAACACCTTTTTGTAATTAGAAAAAAATCCATGTGAGTCAAATGAAATCATAACAGCCCACACTTGTCAATGGCTCACAAATCAAACCATCAACAAGCATTAAATAAACACCCCTATGGGCCAGGCACTGTGTTACCTTCATGGGCTACAAATACAGCAGCTCCTGATCTTAGGGGGATTCCATGCTCCTTCTAAAAGTTTGTCATTGTTATTAGTACCATTTTTTTCATCACCTTCCTTTCAGAAGTAACCCTCCCCCCTCCCCCCAACCCATAGCACCTTCCCTGCTAAACACTTAATAGGAGGTGCCAGAAGGGGCAGCTATTTAGCTTAGTGGATAGAGAACTAAGACCAACCTGAAGAGAGGTTCTGGGTTCAAATTTGACCTCAGATGCTTTCTAGTTTGGTCAAGCCATTAGACCCCTTTTGCCTAGCCCTTCCCACTCTTCTTCCTCCAAACAAATAATTCTTATCAATTCTAAGACAAAAGGTAATTTGTTTTTAGTGCTGATTGATTACTTTAAAAAGGTGTTAGGGGTAGCAGTTGTGCAAAACTAAGGCATAAATCAAATATGTAGCATTAGATAATATAACTTCCCACCCTGGGAAGAAAGGGTTGGGGGGAGAAGATTTCATCTTTCCTCTGGAGACATCATGCTTTTATTCTACAGAGGGGAATATAATATGTTCACAGGCAAAGGATTATGCTATTTTATTGTTCAATTGTTTCACTTCTTTTCAACTCATCATGACCCCATTTGAGGTTTTCTTGGCAAAGATACTGGAGTGGTTAGCCATTTCCTTCTCCAGCTCATTTGACAGATAAGGAAAATGAGGCAAACAGGGCTAAGTTACTTGCCCAGGGTCACATAGGAAGTAGCTGAGGCCAGATTTGAACTCTGAAAGATATATACAAAGTAAGTGCAAAGATATTTAGGGGTGGAGATACTAATCATCAGGAAAATCAAGGAAAAACTCTTGGAAGAGGTGGCACAGGGAAAGTTTGTTTCTTACAAACTCATGTTCTCTGTGTAGTTATTAATGCAAAAATTGTTATCTGAATTTACAAAAAAGGGGACCTAACCTCAGAGAGTTCATGTGACTTGTCTGAGTTTTTCTAGCTAATAATTGGGACAACTGCAATTCAAACCCAAGTCCTTAGCATTCAGACCTTCAAGCTCCATGCCAGGAAATAACATTAAGGTGTTCTCAGTCACTGGCATCTTAGAGTCATGGACTGAAAAGAATATTAGATTTGGGATCAAAGGACCTGGATTCAAAATCTGACTATGCTATTTACAACCAATGTGACCTTCGAAAAATTTAGGTTTCAATCTCTTTGTTTGTAAATAATAACATTAATGCTATTTATAGAGATCTCCAAGGTTTGCAAAGCACATTCAACAAATTATCTCATTTGTTCCTCTCAATGACCCTGTGAGTTTCTTCATTTGTAAAATGGGAATAATAATAGGACCTATCCTATTATTATTCCCATTTTACAAATGAAGAAACTGAAGCAAACAAAGACTTGTCCAGAGTTACACACCTAATAAGTGTCAGAAACTAGATTTGAACTCAAGCCTTTTAACCTAAATCCACCATACTTTTGCTCCATGAAATGCTGTGCTTGGCTAATACAAACTCAAAGGTCTCCTTCAGTTGTAGATTGAGGAATGTGTCCCAGGTTTTTTGTGCCCTACCAGCTGACTGGGAAGAAACACTGAGGGAGGGAGACTTTGGCTCTGGCTACCTTCTCCCTTCCCCCTCTCCCTTTTTAGCTTCATTTTTTTGTGTGCTGCCTTTCCCTATTAGATTGGAAGCTCTTGGATGAAGAGTAGTGCTCAGCACAATGCCTGACACATAGTAGGTGCTCAATAAATGTTTATTGACTGACTGAATGGGAAAAGTGAGGGCAAATTTGGGTAGGCTTTTTGCTCCAACTAGAAAGTCAAGGAGGATAGGATATCCACTAGGACTTAGGCAGTTTGAATGCCTTTAATGAAGTGGGGTCTTCACTAAACTTCTGGTCAAGGAATCACTGCATGGCCTTGGGTGACCCTCTCTGGTCTGACCCCATTGCTGATCATGAAGGGGCCAAAATCCAAACTTGGCAAAAGCAAAATTGTCCTCATGCTGGGTTTTTCCCAAGTTTGCCTTTGCTTCTTTCTCC
Organism: Monodelphis domestica; assembly: GCF_027887165.1. Lineage (NCBI taxonomy): Eukaryota > Metazoa > Chordata > Mammalia > Didelphimorphia > Didelphidae > Monodelphis > Monodelphis domestica. The sequence continues at coordinate 375,367,546 of NC_077230.1, read as the reverse complement.
AAATTCCTCTGTAGTCTCTCTTCCTCCAAATAGAGGAAGCAGCGTGGGATGAGGAAGAGGAGGAAAGGTCCCCAGAGGGCAGATGTTTGACAGAGCATTTGTTCCAGCTGCTGCCTTTTCTTAGACAAGGTACCTCTGGGGGAAGGAAAAGAAGAGATATTTATAGCAAAAGCCAAGAACACAGTGGCTGCATTTCCAAGGGGGAGTGGCACAATATCTCTGGCTCTGATGCCTTTAAAACATTTGCCCCCCATTCTGATTCTTTTCTTCCCTTTTATTTTTTTAATCCCTAGAAGAACTTCTTCTCCCATCCATGGGGATCCTCATTCTCCTCTCCTATGTATTTTCTCTCCTCCCTTCCAACAATGAGGGAGACCCATCCTCAACCTTCTCCTATCCATGAGGGATCCCGTCCACATTCTGCTTTTCTATTCATAAGTGAGTCTCATCCTCTCCTTTTCTCCCATCCATTAGGGAATGTATTTCTCTCTGTCCTAATCATGGAGAAAAAATGTCCTCATTTTCACTTTCCCATCCATATTGAAGCTTCCTCTCATCCTCTTCCAGAGATAAGGGAGCTCCATACTATTTCTCTTTTCTACCACAGGGGAGCTGTCCAAAATTGGAAGGGGCTATCTGGAGATGTTGTGGGTTCCCTTTCCTTGAAGGTCCTTGAACAAAATCTGGACAACCATTTGTCAGCTGGACAAGCACTTGGTCATTTATTACATGGCTTCTGAGGTTCATTCCAAACCCCAGATTTTGTGATGTTTTTCCCATTTATGGTTGAGTTCTTGATGCTGTCCAGAATCTTGTCATTAGAAGGGACCTTGAAAATCGAATCAAAGTCTCCTTTTCTTAAAAAAAAAGAGAAAATTAATGCCCAGAGATTTGAGGAAATTTGTCTAAGGTCATATGGCAAGTGAGTAATATAAATAAATTTGTTAGTCCCAGAACAAGGACTAGAATCTAGCTTTCTTGATTCTCAGACTTGATATTAAGAAAAACCTTCTTAATTGGAGAAGTTCCAAAATTCATGGGTTGCCTTGGAAAGTGGTGTGTTTTCCTTCTTTGAGAGTTGTTAAGCAGGGCCTGGATGGCCACTTATCCATCCTGTTGTAGTGGAGAATCCTTTTCAGGTATTTTAGATTAGATGGCTCCTGGGTCCTTTCAAACTCTCCAATTCTCTAACTTGTTTTAATGTGCTTCTCATTCTCCCTTATCATCTGCTAGAGGCCTTTTACTAAACTTCTCTTCCTAGACTAGACTTCCTAGACAAGTCAGCTTCCTCTTCCTCTTGGCTAACACCCCTGTGATGACTTTTGCTGGCCAGCTCCTTTTCAATTTTGTACCAGTATTTGTACAGGATGCCAGTATGTTACTCAGATGCTTCACATCCATCTCTTCAGGACTCCATTTGGGGGTTTCTTGGCAGAGATCCTGGAGTAGTTTGCCATTTCCCTCTCATTTTACAGATGAGAAAAACTGAGGAAAATATGGTGAAATGACTTGCCCAGGGTCACACAGAGAATACATGTCTCAATCTGGATTTGAACTCAGGTCTTCCTGACTTCAGGCCTGGTGTTCTATCCACTGTACCTCTTAGCTGCCCTGGATGCCTATATGACTCCATTCAAAACAGGGAGAGCCCTTAGCCTGAGAAAACATACAACCCCCTTACACCAAAGCCCTCCTTCCACATCCAGTGGGGTCTATCCATTCAGGAAACCAAATCACAACACAGGCCCCTGTGAGAGATAGCATCAGAGCAAAGTAAAGAGAATTGGATCTGGAGAAGCAATCATTCCATGAGCCTGTGGCAGGCTGATGAATCACCCATCTCCACTCAAGGGATATTTCTGTCTACGGAACCAGAACGAGAGCACCCTCTGCCCTGGGCAGGACTGGAGACACTGACAAATTCTTGCCTCCCAACTCTCCTTTCTCAAGACTCCATGGGAACCAGCCTGGCCTATTTGCACTCATCATTACAGTGTTCCTCCTCCTCATTCTAGCATCCTTCCAGGACTGCTCATAGCCCCTGTGGTTAAGGATTCGTTTCATGATTACACGGGGCATTGACGACTTTCTAAGGACACCCAGAGAAGCATCTTCTTTTCATCTATGAGTAATCCTTCAAACCCACTGTATCTTAGTCATAGAATCCCAGTTTAGAGACAGGAACTGAGAGAGCACCCAGTTCAGATGCCTTATTTTACAAACGTGGGAACCGAGGCACAAGGAGGAGGGGTTAAAATGACCTTCCTAAAGTCTCACAGTTACTTTGGCAGCATAGTATGGTGGGTGCGAGTTCTAGATTTAAATTCAAGAAGATCTGGATTTGAATTCTGCCTCAGACAACCATTTGTTACATGCCAACAGACAAATCCCATTCTCTTATCTGTAAAATGAAGTTAAATAATAATTCTTATTCTGCCTACCCCAAAGGGTTGCTGTAAGACACACATGACTTCACTTTACATATGTGTAAAGTGTTTTGCGAACCTTAAAGCATTATATAAAAGTCCAGTATTAATTGGGAAGGATTCCTTTAGACAGTTAACCTCATTCATGCTTTACTGATTCTCACTCTCTTAGACTGCAAGTGGGGCAGTAGAGAGAGAGAGCCAGGCCTGGAGTTGGAAGGGCTTGGGTTCAAATTTGTCCTCAAACCCCACCTAGCTGTGTGACCCTGGGATAGTCCCTTAACCCCTTCTATCAAAGAGTTGTTACTAAGAAAATAAAGGTTTAAAAAAACTTCAATGTATTGGTTCTTTTGACTTGAATATTTAATGCTTTTCCTACTTTTATCTCTAAATTCTTAGATCCATTTGACATTGGGACCTGATGTCTTATGTCCCCTAACTTTTCTAGCATTTTATAGATTTGCAAAGCCCTTAATATAGCTAATCTTATTTGAGCTTCACAACCAATGGGAAGCAGATGACATTATTATCCCCATTTTCAAAATGAAAAAACCTATGCCATGAGAAATCAAATAACTTGTCCAGGGTATCAGAGCTAGGAAGTATATAAGGCAAGGATTCAAACTCAGGTTCTCTTTGACCCCAAGTCCACCACTGTATTCATTATGCCAACCAAATATCTATTAGTAGTAGTAGTTGCCCCCTATTTTACAGATTAGGAAGTTGAGTCCCAAAGATGTGACATGACCTATAGAATTCAGTCCCTCTCATCCCAGAATATTGCTTCAATTAGTGCAGTGTTTTTATGGACCTCATTTTTTATATAAATTGTAGGATTTTGGAGACAGAGGAGATGACTATAAATGAAGGAAATCAGAGAAGGCTTCCCAGTGGAGGTGGTACTAGAAGGATGGGGAAGATCTGGTGAGGCAGAGAAAGGGAAAGCAACATCTAGAACTAAGTTCCAGAGTGAGCTACATCACTCCCTCTGTAGGTGAAACCTCCTGGAGAGTCCCTGGGCATGGCCCATCACAGAGGGGCTCTCTTCTAGGTCCACTCTGTTGAAACCGGGCTTGCTTCCAGCCCTTCGGGCTGTGGCAAGCTTCTACGATTATAAATCCGGCTAATGAAACAGCTCGGGGAGGACTGGCAGAATTCCTCGAGATGGTTTCCAGGAGATAAAATAGGTGATTTTCTACCCACAGAAGGAAATTGTCTGAGCAGCAGTAACAGTCGTTGCTGCCTCTCCTTCCCTGGCTCCGAGGAGGAGGAGGAGGAGGAGGAGGAGGAGGTTTTCTCGGGCACTGCAGTCAGGCAGGCTTTAGAACAGAAGTGCAATGTGCCCAGCAGAGATGGAAGAGCCGCGCTGGGGACAATTAGATCCCCCGCTCTCACTGAACTCCGCCAGAAGTTTGCCTACATCCCCCCCAACTGAAGGCAACCCAGCAGGGGACAAGAGCTCCTCAGCCCAACTGTTTAATCATGCAGCATTCGAGCACACACACACACACACACACACACACACACACACACACACACACACACACAGCCAAACAGCCAAACAGTTTTAACTACACATTTTCATCAGGGAAAAAAACTTGGGAGGACCATGGTACAGAGGGCAGAGTGTGGGGAACTCTGTCTTCTCTGTTTCCATCCGTCTCTTTTGGACCTTAATTCAATACAACAGTGTTTCTAAAGTGGTTCTGCATGAACATACCTGGAGACACAGGGTGAGAAGGAGAAATGTCAGGGATTTGGATAGTAAGAAATAAAGGGAAAACACCTTGAAATTGGATAGGATGGACATCTGGCTTTCAGGAACTCCAGCTTTGCCTGACTCACTGTAACCCATTAGAGAAATACTTCTACCTGGGCCTCAGTTTCCCCCTCCAATGAAGGAGTCCAAGATCCTGTCCAGCTCCAATTGTCTATGATCGCATCTTTTTAAAAATTTCTTTAAGTTTCTGCTGAGTTTCATTTTTGTTATAATCACATATGGATGCAAATTCATCTTCACATCATCACAATAAGAAAAAAAGAACCAGTTAAATGGTTCAGCAAAACTATTTGATGCAGAGGACATTTATGAGGTTATATCTCTGTATTCCATATCTCAATCAATCAATCACTTACTCATTGATTAAGCTCCTACTATGTGCTAGGTGCTATCCTAAGCTCTAAGGATACAAAAAGAGGAAAAGACAGTCCTACTTTCAAGGGATTTATGACCTAATGGGGGAGACAACATGCTAACAAATATATATAAAGGAAGTTATATACAGGACAAATAAAAAATAATTAAAAGAGGGAAAGAGCCAAAATTAAGAGCAATTAAGGAAAAAGACAATCCTACTTTCAAGGAACTTACAGTCTAATGGGGGAGACAACATTCTAACAAATATATAAACATAAAGGAAGTTATGTACAGCACAAATAAGAAATAACTAAAAGAAGGAAAGAGATAAAATTAAAAACAGGGAAAATTTTCTCTAGAAGATGAGATTTTAGTTGGGACTAAAAGAGACCAAATGAAAGGGAAAAGGTATCTGTCTTTGGAATTAAGATTATAATGAGTTTAGATCCACTTTATTATTCCTTCCACTGACATTTTGTTACAGTCGTTGTGTCTATTGTTTCCCTTGGTTCTGCTCACTCTACTTTGCATCAGTTCATACAAGCCTTTTCAGGCTTCTTTTTCCATATTCCTCATATTCAGTTCTTCTTAATGGGGTCATAATATTTCATTACATTCCTATATTATTATTTATTTACCATTTCTCTGATCAATAGGGATTTGCCTTCACTTCCAGCCCTGTACTCTCTATGGTCTAATCTGTATGTATACCTCCGACTTCTCTTCAGAGGTCTAGTCTTACTTTTTTTTCACCTATTTGCTGGACATCTCTACCTCATTTTCCTACTGAGATTTCAAACTCAATACATCCTGAACTCATCATCTTCTCCCCTCAACTTTCTTCCTTTCTCAACTTCTTTATTTCTACTGACAGAGGTGCCTATCCTTCCAGGCACTTAGACTGAAAATCATGGCATCTTTGAGAATTTTCCTTTCCCTCAACCAAGAAATCTAATGAGTTGCCAAATCTTACCTTTTTTCACTCCACAACATCTCTCTCCCTGTCCCTCCTTTCCATCCTATGGCAAACATTCTAGTTCATGCCCCTGTCTTGTTTGTTCATCATCTTTCTGCCTCTAGGCTACTCCCCCTGCTCCGATCCATCTTCCCAATCATTCTGCCTCAAATTTCTGCTCTAATTTCATCCCTCTTTTACTTCCCCTTTGCCTACTGAATGAAGTCAAAACTCTTGGTCTTGTCATTTCATACTTTCCACAAGCTGGTGTCTACCTTCCCAGTTATATCCCAGTTAGATATATATATATATTTATTATTATTATATTATTATTATATATATCCCAATGAGCACAGGATCATAGTTATAGTAACAGAAGAGAATTCAGAGGTCAATGGGTCCCACCTCTTCCTTTTATAAATAAGGAAATAGGGTGGCATATGTTCTAGGTCAGATCCATTTCCTACTCCTCATAATTCTCCTATTCCTATATTTTTATTCACACTGTCCCATATATGGGCAATATATATCATATTTGAGAAAGGAGAAGAAACAGATGCTTCTTCCAATCCCAAAAGTCTGAGTGAAGTTTTAAACAAACATTTTTGGGACATCCCACATGTATGTATGCATGTAAGCATTCATGTATATAAGTATATCGTATGTTGAGTCCACACTACATGTATTATGTGTATTGCGTAGATATGTAAATAACATATTATCATCTATTTTTATTGTTTAGTCATTTTTCAATCATGTTCTACCTTTCATGAGCCCCTTTGGAGTTTTCTTGGCAAAGATAATAGAGTAGCTTGCCATTTTCTTCTCCAACTCATTTTACAGAAGAGGAAACTAAGGCACCCAGGATTAAGTGACTTGCCCAGAGTAACACTGCTAGGAAGTATTTGAAACCAGATTTGAACTTAGGTCTTCATGACTTCTAGGCCCAGCATTCTATCCTTCACCAGGATTTTCCCAGGACTACACAGAAATAAGTTTCTGAAGTCAGATTTGAACTCAGATATTGCTGCCTGTAGATTCAGCATTCTATGTATATACTGAGTCACCTAGCTGCCCTCTGAATTTTCTGCCCCCATTATTTGGGCAAGTCACACTCATAAGTTGAATCCCTAGAGGGTGACCGCTACTCTCATGTTCTAAGGCACCTTAGAAGATGAGCTCTTACAGTGTGCTCAAGATAAATTGCTAGGCATCAGTTTTATAGATACAAAATCCATACCAATCATATTAGCTTCCATACTCATAATGTGCAATACAACAGATATCAGGACATAAACATTCAACCATGCAAAAGTTATTTCAAAAGAAACTGCTCTGAATTGTAAAGCAAACAAATTTAAAAACTAGACTATCCAATTAAATCTAGGAGAAAAGAAAAAAAAAACTAAATTTTCTCTAGTGGATTCCTGCAAAGCCAGTATATGCAAGAAGGAACCTAATCTTTAATCAGTCCCTGAAAATGTGGAAAGGACCTGAATATACCTTGTATGAAGCCTCCTTCCTATCCTGTTACTCTCCCAAATAGCACTCACATTGATAAGTTGTGTCCAAAAAGGGCAGCTGCAACCTTGAGGTTCAAGAGATACGCAGGGTTATCCATTCTTAATACTTTGCTTCACGAGTCCCCATTGGAGTACGTTCAATTAACAGTCATCCAGATGATAAAATTAGTTCTTAACAAAGGCATTTATTAAGAGACTAGTATAAAATAATATAAAATAATAAATAAATATAATATAAATAAAATAAAATAACAAAAAATAGTATAAAAACAATAGCTACAAAAGTTTCCCCACACACCTGAAGTATACTTTCTCACAAAATACACACAATATCAGAAGGAAGAGTGGGCATGTCCACTGGTTTGTGAGGACTAGGGAAACCTTTATGGTGCCATGCTAGGCTTATCCTCCAAGAAGCATTTTTTTGAGTGACAATAGAACATTCAGTTTTTTTATTTAGTTTTTATCATAAACTTAACAGAACATCAAAAAATGAGTTCTTGCATATACAAAGTAGAACAGAAAAAAAATGAATTCTATGTAAAACTTAAAATCTTCATTATGTATCATTTGCTTCTTTTAAAAAGTGCCATAAATTCAACACATAATAGTTCTGGAGCAGTCTCACAATGGTCATGGTAATGATTGAAATGGCAGTAGGAATGAGAGGGCCAAGATGGTAATGATGTAGGCGGTGGCCAAGATACTGGCGGCCATGGTAGTGATGATTGCAATGATTGTGATGACTGCAGTGGTGATAGATCATATGGAGTGTTCAGGGAGGATTAGAATCTCTGTTCTGCGGACTTTTTGAACTCTTTTCAGGGCTTTAGTGTTCACCTTTCACCTAACTCTCAACTGTGGCTATAAGAAGTTGGAAGATACACAACAGTCCACTGTATAAAACCAATTCAGCAGATGGGCTAAACCAACTTGAGGGTAACTGATAGGACTCAGATCTGTTGGTGAGTTAGGGGAAAGTCTGCTCCAAGTATGTGAAGATTTCTCCCAGCACAGTATGAGGATGAGAATAATTTGTTCCAATAGCCATGAAGGCAGCTAAAGGAGGTACCGTGGAGTGCTTAGAGATCAATTAGATATGAGAAAAGCCAAGGTCTTCCACTGTATCCTGAGTCATTATCAGTCATCTTGACTTTTGTCTTGCCCACTGGATTTTGATGACTCTGGAAGAGAGAATGAGGATGATGACTTTGTGCAAACCTGCCTAAAATTTAAATCTAATTCATGAGTGAGTTAAAACAATACACTCTGATGCTATTGGTCCTCTTTGAATGAAACAAAAGAGAAACAACAACAACTGGTCATAATGATGAGACTATTGTTGATGTTGGTAGTAGAGGTAATGGTAAAGTTGGTAGTGATGATATTGGTATTGATGGTGGTGATGACTGCAGCAGTGATGATGGTAGTAATGGTGGTGCTGGTGCCAATGTTGCAGAAGATGGTGGCAATAATGGAGATAATGATAAGTGGGATGGCTCTGGTAATGACAACAGTGAAGAGAGTGATCATCCTGATAGTAATAGGAGCAAAAGGGGTACTGGCACCAAGAGAATGATGGAGATAAAGGGAATAGCACAGATCATGATAATGATCATGATGGTAGTGCTCACACTTAGTAGAATGCAAGCTCCACAAGTTCAGAATTCAAGTCCTGCTTTAAACTCTAAGTGTCTCAGTTACTCTTTAAAACTATAAGCTGTGGTAAAGTAAAAACTGCTTGAGGGACAGGCAGTGACTTGCATTGCTATTATGCTTCAAGGTGAGACTTAAAAAAAAAAACCCTCACTTTCCATCTTAGAATCAATATTGCACATTGGTTCCAAGGCAGAAGAGTGATAAGGGCTGGGAAATGGGGGTTAAGTGACTTTCCCAGGGTCTGAGGCCAGATTTGAACCCAGGACCTCCCATCTCTAGGCCTGGCTCTCAACTGAGCTACCCAGCTGCTTTCAAGTCAAGACTTTTGAACTCAGATGTTAATAACTCTGAAGCTATCCTTTTATCTATTATGTCATGTCGCTTCTCTATTGTATATGTGTATGAATTAATTAATGAACTAATGAATGAATGAGTGGGAAATAATTAAGTACTTATGTTCCAAGAAAGGTTCTAAGCCCTGGAAACACAAATACGTACAAACATACACATGATGTGTATAATTATAATTAAAGATTGTGTTATAATTATATATTATATTTAATCATGTAATATGTATAATATAACATTTCCTATAATATATACATTGGATAAAATAATCCTATAAAATTGTTGTTTTTATCATCATGTAGTATTCTATCATCATATATGTGTTTCCTGTGGATTTATCATGGACCCTATTTTCTTCTCCCTCAACACTTTCTGATTTGGTAATCTCATCAGTTCCCATGACTTTAATTATCATCTCTAGGAAGTATGAATCTTAAAATTTCTCAGACTCTACTTCAGAAGATTTGATTAAGCTATTCCCCATTTTAAACAATGCAGGTACTTGGTCAGGAATGTATTGAGAACTTTAAAAATACTCCACCCTGCTCAGACAGTGCCTTAGGGGAAGATAAAGTTGTAAACTCCTGATGGAACAATGAAAAAGTCCCCAACTCATACTAATAGTAAAGCTAGAACCTTAAGCTAGGTCTATTTTTAGATCTAATACAAAAAGGTGCTAAGTACCTGTAAAGGTTAAATTAATCACTAAGAGGTCAAGCAACTTACAAAGGGCAAGCTTAGCAAAGAGATGTGAAATATTCAGAAGATATAATCTAATCAGAGAAGGAAGGTGATAACAAAAGAAGATGTGAACTAAGAATGGTCAGTCCTGGGGAAAACGTCTACTGTGATTGGTAGATGTGAAAATTTAGGGAAGGTGACACAAGAGAAAATTTATTTAAAAGGAAGGGGAGTTCAAAATCGAGGGTAGTTCAGTTTGGAAGCTGAATTGGAGGGTCTCTCTCTGAACACTAGAGATTGCTTGGAACGATCTTGTGGTGAGTGATAAAAGACTGACTAGTCTCTCTTAAGGCTTAGGCCTAGGCCATTTGACCTAGGCCCCTTCATACTATTTTCTCTTATTTTCTCTCTCTCCCTTTCCTTAATTCCTTCATTTGTATTAATTAAAATCTCCATAAAAACCCAGCTGACTTGGGTATTTTCATATTTGGGAATTTTTCCATGGCGACCACTTATTTTTAATATAAAATCAAGACACTAAAAATTATCTTTACAATTTTGGCAATTCACAGTCTTGAAACCCATATTTTTGCGGTCACAGAAGATAACTCCCAAATGTAGATAGCCAGCCCTAGTATCTCCCTACTGGATATTTCAAGTGAGATGTCTTAGAGGTAGTTTAAACTCCACAGGCCTAGAATTGAATTCATTGTCTTTTCTCCAATCTTTCTCACCTATTCTAAACTTTTTTATTTCTGTCAGATATCATCATCCTTCCTATGCCATAGATTTGAAATTTCAACATCATCCTGAACTCCTGACTCCCCCCTCATTCCACCTATCCAATAAGTTGCCAAATCTTGACATTTCTATCTCTTTTCACAAAGGATCCCAAATATCCATTCACATAACTACCACCTCATCATATTTCACATACATTATCCCTCACAGTATCTATTAGGAGACTTCCTAATAGGTCTCCTTGCTGCAAGTCTCTCACCACTCCAGATCATCCTAATCACTATTGCCAGTTATTTTCTATAAGCATAAATCTTATCATGTGACTCCCCTACTTAGCTTACTCTAGTGGCTTCTCTAAGATTGCCTCTAGAATTAAATATAAACTACTCTGTTTAGTTTGGAAAGCTTTTCAGAGCCTAGCCCCATTTGGCTTCCAGCTTCATTGGATGGACATTACCTTCTGCATTATTTGATCCAATCAAATTGACCTTATCACTTTTCCTCATTCACAACACTCCATCTTCTCAATGCATTTGCCCTGGTTGCCAACCACACCTGGAATGCACTCCTTCCTTACTTCTACTTCAAAAGGATGCAAGTTCTTGCACAGAGATCTTTCATTTTTGTTTTGCCACCCCAAACACCAAGGGCAGTGTGTGGTTCTCACATTCTAGCAGTGAGTGACTTTTGTAAGGAAAGTCAGATATGGACAATATTTATAGCTACTCTCTTTGTAGTGGCAAAGAATTGGAAACTAAAGGAGTTCTTATCAATTGGGGAATGACTAAACAAATTATGGCATGTGAATTAATGGAGTATAATTATGCAGTAAACATCATCCATGGGATAGTTTCAAAGAAAGCTTGGGAAGACAATGAACTGATGCAGAATGAAGTGAGGAGAAACAGGAGGACAATTTACACAATAACAACATTGCAAAGATGAACAGTTTTGAAATAATTTTGATCAACACAGTGTTAATCATGATTCCAAAAGACCAAGGATGAGTCAAGCAACATAACTCCTGATGGAGAGGTGAGGGACTCAGGATGCAGAATGAGTCATGCATTTTTGGATGGGGTCAAGATAGGAATTTGTTTGTTCAACTCTGCATATTTGTTCCAAAGGTTTTGTTTTTCTTTTATTTCTTCCTTTCTCCAGAGAGAGGAGATATAGAAGAGAAAAAATGAACACTAATTAACTGAAAATTTAATTTTAAAAAGAAGGTGCTTAACAAAAAACTTTCTTTGATGTTGATGATGTTAATGATGATAGTGGTGGTAGCAAAGGTAATGATAATTACAATGATGCCAGGAGTTTTGAACAAATTCATATATTCATACCAACTTTCCCCTTTAAAGTAAAATCTAAATTAATCTTTCAGGCAGCAAGATGATGACAGAGCTTTGGAAAGATTCTCTTTCATAGCAGTATCCATGGATCATCCTATTCTTGACATTAAAGAGAGACTGGAATAGAGTAAGAATTTGTCCTCTTCCAAAGTCAGAAGGCAAACCATAAGGACAATCAGAGGGCATGTCTAGTGACCAGGCTGTAAAGGGTTAATCAGAAGGGTCTTTCTTTCACCTCTTTTAAACTAGGGCTTGAAGAGCAAGCATTAATCGAGACAAGCTTTTAAATTCAGCTATGAAACAAGAAGGAGGTCAGCAGGGGCTAATGGAAACAATTTCCATCAGTCACTCCCTTCTCTGCCAAACAGTCCTTAAGCTGCACTGAGACAATGAATTTTATCCAGGGTCATCACTGTGGCTGGCACTTTGTTCCACCGATTCTTTCTGATCTTCTAGACAGCTCCGCATCAGCCTTTCAGAGATCACAAAGAGTTTGGGACCCCTGGGAAATTCCCAAGGGTATTTTTAGTGGATGAGAACATCAAAAGTCCCAGACACTGGCACTACCTAAGCAGGACCTGACAAATATGAGGGCCTGAAATCTGAAAAGATCCCAAGAGACTCACCCCGAAGAGTCATTCAGTAAGAGTTATTGACAAAGGCTCCTCAGGGACATATGAGTCTCCATCACTGTTGAGATGATATGAGCGTTAATTAAATCTAAAATTGTAGTTAATATCTACTCTAATGGACACTGCTAGGAGGAGTCCAGAACGAGAGTGAATCATTCAGAGGGATGAAAATCATGCACTCAGAGACAAGACACAGACTTCCTACAACCTGAAGCTCCCCCCTCCCCAGCCCTGAAAATCTTAACCCTCCTAACAAGATGAATCCGCATGACCTCAGTCAAGCTGAATCCTTTTGCTTTACAATAGAAGATGCTGTGCCTTTTAATCACAGAAACCTTAAGAGTAAGATGAGGGCAGTACTAATCTTAGTACTATAAAAACCACATATCTAGGTGATCCAGTAGACAAGAATCCTGGCCCCTGAACTGAGAAGATTCATGTTCCTGAGCTCAAATCTGGCCTTGGACATTTACTAGCTGTGCGACCCTGGGCAAGTCACTTAATTCTATTTGCCTCTGTTTCCTCATTTGTAAAATGAGCTTGAGAAGGAAATGGCAAACTATTTCAGCATCTTTGACAAGAGAATACCAAAGAATGTCTTGAGGAGTCAGACAGGACTGAAACAACTGAATAACAAAATCCGCAGGGCCCTGAACTGGGGCAAAAACAATGTTTTGAGCTGGTCTTCAAAGAGTTTAAAGTCTTAATACTCATTCCCCACAAGATTTTTTTTTCTACATGGGCAAAGTATCCATAAAAGTAATAGACCAAGTGATATCAGAATTGGGAAAATGATACCTGCTACCTCCTTTTTCTCTCTGTTAGTTAATAATATTCAAGGATTCTCTCTATTGCTGAAAGCCTTAACAATGGCTAAATTCTCAGTTAGTCCAGGTCAAGGAGTTTCTATTTCTATTAAAGTATTGGGGTTTTTTTTCTGTTGTTGTTCAAAGTACATTCTTGCTGTGTGCCCAGCACTGTGCTAAATATTGGAAGTCAGGGATGGAGAGAGATGGAGGGGAGAGAAGGCAAGAACAAGAAAAGAAACAATTCCTTCCCACCAAGAGAGTACAGAATGATTCATTGGTGGAAGAGGGTGGGGATACCTCTAGTCACATCATTCCCATAACCTGAATTTGATCCACTTTAATTCAGTAATTAAATTTATTAAATTCCTAGGTGGTGAAGTCCTAGATCAACTTCAAGAGTTCAAATCTGGCTTCAGACACTGTCTAACTAGTGTGTTATTGGAAATCTTGTACCTTTGAACTACATTTCCCAGGAGCCCACTGACTTCATTTCATTATGTGCTGACATAGACAGGGGATAAATAAAATGGTCTTCCATGGCTAGCTCTCTTTGCTTCCTAGGTTGGTTCATTGGTAGAGCAGGCTTTTTGAGCAGGTAGATTAGCTATGGGCACGTGGTTTTATTTTGTTACCTCTAGTGATCATTAATAAATCTAATAAAATATAATATTTGAAATTGTTGTATATTAATTTTAATTTTTACACTAGGTAACCTTTTCTGGGCAGCTAGGTGATACAGTAGATAAGAGTTCTGGACCTGGAATCAGTAAGCTGGCAAATCACTTAACTCTGCTTCAGTTCTTCAACTGTAAAATGAGCTGGAGAAGGAAGTGACAAACTACTTCAGTATCATTGCTAAGAAATCCCCAAAGGAGGTCACAAAGAGTTGGACAAGAGGCAGTTGGTGGCCTGGAGATAGGAGTTCATGGGGTCAAATTTGGCTTTAGACTCTTTATAGCTTCATGACCCTAGTCAAGTCACTTAACCCCAATTGTCCAGCCTTTATTGTTCTTCTGCTTTGGAACCAATATTTAGTATCTATTTTAAGACAGAAAGAAAGAGTTTAAAAAAAAGTTAGCGAAGACTGAAAAATGACAAATTGGAAAGGCATTGTGCTAGGGAGATAAAAAAAAATCCCTTGGACAAGAGGGAGACTGATATAAAGAGGAAAAACACTAGATTAGAGCTCAGCCAGCTTAAGGTTTAGTCCCAACTCTACCCTTCATTCACTACGTAATTTTGGACTAATCACTTTTCCTCTTGGGAGCCAGTTTCATTTTCTGTAAAATGAGAGGGCTGGATTCCATGGTTCTTGAGTCCCTGCAACACCAACAAGCTATCTCAGCTGGGGCTTTTAATAACTATTTGAGGGGCAGGTTGATGCCTTAGTGGCTAGTGAGTCAGGTCAGGAGATGGGAGGTCCTGGGTTCAAATGTGGCCTGAGACACTTCCTAGCTGTGTGACCCTTCATAAGTCATTGAACTCCAGTTGTCTATCCCTGACTACTCTTCTGCTTTGGAAATAAAACTTGGTATTGATTCCAAAATGAAAAGAAAGGGTTAAAAAAACTCTTTGAGGAGGCCCTAGGTTTAGTGGAGGACTTGGGGAGAGTGGAGGTGGCACCGAGTACCATTCAGGAATGGAAGAAAGAAGAGAAATTTATGATTTGGATGACAGGGATGAAGATTATGAATGGCTGGCTGTGCTGACATCAACCAATCATTTCCCACCAAAAGTCATCTCCTGCTGGATGGTCTCAGGGAGCCAGTCATCTGTCATCAAGGGGCACGCCTCACCTGCCATGGTCAGGCCCTGGTTGAGCCATCACATAAATCCGACATTTAGAAAGGGGGGGAAGGGGTGATGGTTTCCCGAAAAACCTGTGGCAATAAAAGAGAAAAATGGGCCAGCTCGCTCTAGATAACAGCAGCCGGAGAAGTAATTATCACTGCTCCCAGGCCTGAATTAGGATGCCAGGGCCAGCACGATGCCCCGTCCCCGGGAATTTATCAGTGCTCAGATTTATGGACTTTTCAAGAAGTAGCCTACATATTGTTTTCCCTCCAGTTTACTAGAGGCATCTCTATTTAGATTTTGTCATGATTACGGTTTCTGGCTGCCATCTCCCAGGTCAGGGAGGCGGGCCCCTTCTCCTGGGGCCACAATTGAATATTGATTTTTCGGTGCCAGCAGAGAAGACAAAGGATAGCCAGACTAGACCAATTGTTTCCCACTTCTAAGCCCTTCCCCTGGGTCTTGGCTTCCCCTCTAGTCAACGAGCTGTCGTCATCTGAGCTGTAAACTGGGGAGGGACCCACAGGGAGAGTCAGTGGGACATGGAGCTTTTTAGAAATATCTTAGACATATTATTGTGGTTTAAAAAGGAGAAGAAGAACGATTTCAGCAGGAATTTACAAGGGGGAGTATGTCCAGGGGAGGAAAGATGAAATTATTCTGTATGAGGATTAATTAAAAGATTTGAGCCTAGAGAAGAGAATGCTTAGGGTGCCCACAGTAGCTGTCTTTGAGTATTTGAAAGGATGCCATTTAGAAGAGGGATGCAGTCGTTGTGTTTGAGCCCAGAGGAGTATAGTTTGTCTCCACATAAGGACAAACTTCCTAACAGTGAGAAGTGACCAGAAGTGAAATGTGAATTTTCCTACCAGTGGAGGTCTTCAAGGAGAAACTTGACAGGGAAGTGATGAAGGGGGCTCCTGCTCAGGCATAGCTTTAAAATCTTTCCAGGGAGCAGCTGGGTGGTTCAGTGGATTGAGAGTCAGGCCCAGAGATGGGAGATCCTGGGTTCAAATTTGGCCTCAGACGTTTCCTAGCTTTTTGACCCTGGGCAAGTCACTTAACTTCCATTGCCTAGCCCTTACCACTCTTCTGCCTTGGAATCAAAACCTGGCATTGGTTCCAAAATGGAAGGGGTTTTGTTTTATTTTGTTTTGTTTTGTTTTTAACCCTTACCTTCCATCTTGGAATCAATAATGTGTATTGGTTCCAAGGAAGAAGAATGGTCAGGGCTAGGCAATGGGGGTCAAGTGACTTGCCCAGGGGCACACAGCTGGGAAGTGTCTGAGGCCATTTGAACCCAGGACCTCCCATCTCTAGGCATGGCTCTCAATCCACTGAGCCACTCAGCTGCACCCCAAAATGGAAGGGTTTTAAAAAACAGAGAAACAGGGATCATGACACCTGCCCTCATGAAATTTACTTATTTTTTGGTAGGAGAATAAGCTATCGGCTTGATAAATTAGTATACCAATTAGAATATAGTAGTAGTCTCTCCATAACTGAGGATGATGATTGTCTTTGTGCGCTTTCATCTGTGATGTAGATGAGTGTGCAGAAAAACACTTGTTCATTGAAGAGATTTAAGTGGAAAAGTCGATGCACAGAGACAGTCCCACTCTCTCGGCATTGGAAGCCTGGGTCCAGTGGCACGAAAAGTCATTACATCTGGAGACTTTCTCAGCTGCATTGGATGGCTGTGTTGTCCTTTGTGCTCCAACATGCCCTGAGCACTCCACAGTGCTTTGCTGCATCGCCATCTCAGCCGTTGAACCTTCTTATTGGTTTCTTCCGCCTGTTCCGCCGAAGCAGTCTTCACATGCTGGGTGAACAAAGCCCTGGTTCACCAGGGGTCAATGACCCGATGGCTACCCTCACAAGGTTTGGCCGGCCTGTCGAAGCCGTTGCCCGGGGTGTGGCTGCTGCTGCATGCTAGCAGCTACTGGGAGCCACAAGTGAGAGCTGGGTGTCAGGTGAGGGTCAGAGGCTGGAGAGCTGCCCTAGGAGGGCACGACAAGCCCTCCATACCAGAGATACTACTCCTCCCTGAACACCCCATACACCCCATGTACATGCCTAATATAGGTGGTACAATGGATAGAGTACAGGACCTGGAGTCAGTGAGACCTGAGTTCAGATCCAATCTCAGACACTGATTAGCTATATGATTCTGGACATTTAACCTTGTTTGCCTCTGTTTCATTATCTTTAAAGTAGGCTGGAGATGGAAATGGCAATCGACACTAGGATCTTTGCCAAGAAAACTCCAAATGGGGTCATGAGAGCCAGACATGATTGAAAATGACTAAACAACAAAAATGTCTATGAGAGGATTGAGCAAGGGAGAGTTTAAGGAAGGAAGAATTCGCTTCTGTCTAGGAAGAACAGGGAAGGCTTCATCATGGAGGTAACATTTGACCTGGGCTTTTACTGATGAATAAGACATCATCACACAGTGGTGGAAATACATATACCCGAACATACACGTATACATAGTATATAGGTATAGATTACCATATGTATTGGTGCATTTCTACATAGATGTATTCTGTGAATGTGTTATTATACATGAATATTTGTTCCCATATGAATATATGAGGGCATATGTACACAGGTAAATGTATAAATGCATACAGAATGGATATTTCTATACATTTGTATATAATGCACAAATGTATACTTATGTACACTTATGTGTATTGGCACAAACCTTCTTAACAATGTTGGACAGAACCCCAAAGCTTTAGAAAACTTGGATAAAATATCATCTGTGTATGATCTGTGCAGATGGCCAGACTTAGGAGATATCAACTAATGAATAAAAATACTAAATAGATTTAATATATTCAAAAATAATGAATAAAAATACTAAAATGAATGAAAATGAAAGGAGATGCCATCCATGTTAACTGCTGCTTACTCAGACTATTTTTATCTGTCACTGAGAGGGAGTCTAGGAGTGACACTAGATTGGGGGTCATGGAAGGGGCTGGGTCAGCACTTTTTGCTTCAGTCTATCATGGCAGTGAATGATATCAAAGGAAAGTACACTAGACCATGAGATGAGATCTGGGTTCCACTCCCCATCCTGTCTCTTGCTGCAAAAGAGGTTGACAAATCTGCGTCTTGCCTTCCTTCCAGATCTGTTCTAAGACTCAAATGTGGTAACAGAAATGAAGGATTTTGAAAAGTATATTTTAAAATGTGTGATCACTTCCCAAAGGGCACGGACTTTAATAAGGAAAAGGCAATATAGCAGAAATCAATGGGTAATGGGAAATTACATGGGAATGTTGGACCCTACCTAGGACAAATCCTGAAATCATAACTATTGGTGTGAAACTGGTTCCCTTATGGCAGCTAGGTGATACAGTGGATATAGTTCTGGAATTATAATCAGGAAGATCTGAACTCAAATCTGAATTCATTTTACTTGCTGGCTGTATGTCCTTGGGCAAGTCATTTAACTTGTGTAAAAGTTAAAATTAAATCTCAATAATATTATATTTTAAGAGATTTATTAATTATCATTAGAAATCTAGGAATAAAAAAGATACAAAATAAAGACCACGTGCCCATGGCTGGTTAGCCATTTTTTTAGTCAACCCCACTCACCACCATCAATGCTGATTCTACATCAGAGAGAGGGAGCCTCCAAAGCCCATGCCCTTTATCCTCTATCTACAGGAAGTATTTAACGACAGAAAGTTAGTGGGCTTTTGGGATATGTAGTTCTTTTTTAAGGGTAACAGATTTTCAATCATACACTTGCAAATGCCTCTGTTTCTTCATCTATAAAATAAGAATTTAAAAAAAAAACCTCCTTCTCAGGGTTATTATGAAGATAAAATGAGATGATATGTGTAAAATGCTTTGCAAACCCTAAAGTATTATATAAATGCTAGCCATCATCATCATCATCATCATCATCCTTGTCAGTAGTAGTAGTAGTAGTAGTAGTAGTAGTAGTAGTAGTAGTAGTAGTAGTAGTAGTAGTAGTAGTAGTAGTAGCAGCAGCAGCAGCAGCAGCAGAAGCAGCAGCAGCAGTATGGCACTTTGACCCTACCACAGGCTTGCCATTTCCAAAGCCAAGTTCCTTCCTGGAAGTAGGCTTGGCACTTGGAGACATCCTTAGCCCTTGAGACTACCAAAACTATGCCCTCACCATGATCACACACTTGTCCTGACCCCTTTTCCTTTATCAAGTCCCAAGGACCATGATCAGTCCCTGGTACCCAAGTCTCCTTCCTCTTTGTCCACTTCAATTTGCATTGGAAAACTCTGCCTTCTCTCCCTGGAAAATTCCAAAAGGTTTCTATGTTGCTTCTAGAACTGCCATTGTGTCATGGGATACACAGTTCCCTCTTTATGGCATCTCTCAAGCCAGGAATGCTCCCCCTACCCAATATCTCTGCCTTGCAAAATCATTGGCTTTCTTCAAAACTCAAATTAAGCAACAAGTCCTCCAAAACTTCTCCCATTCCCTCAGTTGTGAATGTCTGTTTTTGTTCAGTCATTTTCATTTGTTCCCAACTCTTCATGAACGCATTTGGGGTTTTCTTGGGAAAGATACTAAAATGGTTTGCCATTTCCTTCTCGAGCTCATTTTATAGATGAGGAAACTGAGGCAAATGGGCTTAAGCGACTTCATTATAGTCACACTAGTACTTTCCAGAGGCTGAATTTGAAATCAGGTCTTCTTGGCTCCAGGCCTGGCTCTCTATCCACTGTGTTACCTAGCTTCCTCTAAGTATCTTCTTGCCCTGAAAAAAATCATCTTGCATGCATTTCTCAGTCGTGTGTATGTGTGTGTGTATCTTCCCTCTCCCTATCTTGGCCATACCATCAACAAAACATAAGCTCTCCAAGGGCCTGGTTGTTTCATTTTTATATTTTGGTCTCTATGTATCTCTGTCTTCTGACTTCCTTTAAGACTTGGCTCAGTTTCCCATCTTCTGCAGGAGCCTTCTTCTTCTCCTCCCCGTTCAGTGCCTTCCCTCTGAGATGATGTTGATATTGTCTATATCTTGGGTATACATAGTTGTTGGCATGTTGTCTTTCCTATTAGACTGCACTTTTGGGGGACTGTGCTTTTGCCTTTCTTTGTATCCTCTGTCCTTAGCACAGTGCCTAGAATATAGTAAGAGATTAAAGCTGTTCCTTTTTCACTCTGAAGAGGACTAATGTCACCTTGGGGTGATTTCTTGACCTGTACATTAATTGCATTTAAGCGGGGCAGCTTTGCACAGAGTCATCAGACTCATTCTTCCAGTCATCCAAGTCTGGTGGCAAGACAAAAATCAGAACAGTGAAGATGGCTCAGGCTATAGTGAAGGACTTCGGCATCTTCAATGCCTCACCAAACTATGGTGCCATGATCTGTTGGCATCTTTACTATTGGTATTTGTTGGTTGGTTTGTCTAGTTATTTTTTTTCCTTCATGCCTAACTTTCTGTGCTGATAATTACCACAATATTTCCTCAGTCTTCAACTTTACCCCCAAAGCCAGTGAAGGGAAATTAGTGAGCTACCTCTCCTCCCCCATTGCTCATGTCTCTGGCAGTGGGAGCTCAGGAAATTCTTGTTTACAAGGCTCACGGGTGGTGAGGGGTCTATTAGCCCTGCACTCTAATGAACCATGCATGCCCATCCCTCCAGTCTGAGCCCCTGGGAGCTTGCCGAGCTGCTCAAAACTGCTGAATATTTTCTTTTTCCCAAACCTATTTGACTTATCTATAGGGAGGCCAATTTGAGCTGGGAAGCAGTGGGTCAGCATCAAGACAGAATGGGCAGCAATCCATAGAAACCCAGACTGTCAGAGGTGAAAAAGACCTTGGAACACAGAATGGCAGAACTGAGAGGAACCTTAGAACCCTGAATGTCAGAGAAGGGAGAGACCTTCGAACACACAGGATGCCAAAGTTGGAAGGCATCTTAAAAGACAGAATATCAGATCTGGGATGGGCTTTTAGAACCCAGAATGCCAGAATTGGGAGCAATCTTAGAACACATAATGTCAGGGCTAGGAAGAATATTCTAGACAATTCAATCCAGTGTCCTTTTACATACAAAGAAACTATAACTTTAAATCAATTTTAACTCCTCCCTCTCCTCCTTTACCCAGTCAGACACCAAGGGCTGTTGATTCTACACAAGAGATATGATTAGGGACTTTTCCTGCCTATTCCCATAGGTACCTCCCTATTCCAGATTCATGTTATTTCTTACTTGTATTTTACAATAACCTTCTAATAGGTTTACCTGCCTTCAATCTCATTATCCTCTAATCTGCTTGACATACTGTCACTTAATCATTCTAAAACACCATTTTGAAAAGGAAAAAAAAAGTTCCTTATTATTCAACATTCTTTATTGGCAGAACAAAGTTTAACCTGATTATCTGGTATTGAAGATTATCCATAAAATTATCCAAACACACTCTCCAATCTTATGTCTAGCCCAACCAGTCACTTCATTGTTCCCAAAACGTGTAATGTGAACTACCAATTGGAAAGTTTTCTTCATAGCACCATATGGCATAAAATTTATGTTTGGATTTCACCAAGAAATGTTTTATTTCACCAAGTTCTACCCCCTCATTTTACAAGAGGAAACAGAGGCCCAAAGAAGTGATGGAACTTGCCAGAGATCACACAGGTAACTAGAAAGAGAATCCAGATATGAACTCAAGTCCTTTGCCTCTAATTCCAATGCTTTTATTCTTCTTGATAACTCATTCTCCTACCCAGAATTCCCTTCTTTTTTCCTCTCATCTTAGTTATACCTTATCCACCCTTCAATGATGAAATCAAATCCCACCTCTTCCAGGAAGCTTTCCTTGACCATCTCCAGCCAACCTCCCTAGATGTCCTAAAACAGTGATCTGAAATTGCAATACCATATGTTGGTGCAATTAATGAACAAAAAGGGGGCAGTTGGTTAGCTCAGTGGATTGAGAGCCAGGCCTAGAGATGGGAGATCCTAGGTTCAAATCTGGCCTCAGACACTTCCTATATTTGTGACTCTGGGCAAGTCAATTAACCCCCATTGCCTAGCCCTTACTTCTCTTCTGCCTTGGAACTAATATATAGTATTGATTCTAAGGTGGAAGATAATGGTTTTTAAAAAATAATGAACAAAAAATGCTATAAGGAATAAAGTAGACTTAATTCATTTTTAAAATTAAAGTAATATAATCAAGTTATAAAAAGAAGAGATCTTTGCAATGAGTGATAAAACTGGACCTGAAAATATACAAGGAGCTGATGCCACTGTTCAAGATAAATATTCCTAATGGAATGTTCAAGAGGGTCAAAAGAGAAGAACAAATGACTTGTAAGATGATATACACATTGCTAATAATCACTTGGGAAAATGTTCACCCTCCCTAACATTCAAAGAAATAGAAAATGAAATGACTCCTACGGGGCTCCTCTTTTCTATCAAATTGGCAAGAAGAAGCAGAAATTGAAAAACTCACTGTTGACAGGCTATAGATAAATAGGTTTCTTCATATATTACTAATGAAATTGTAAACTGATGGAGTGATTATGAGGGCAACCTGGCAGGATAGACATAAGTGTCATCAGAACCATCACCTCTTTGATCCAATCATTCCATTACAGGGAACGTACCCCAGGAGCATTATGAAACTGATATCTGTCCAGAGGTCCTTATAATAGCAGTGTTTGTAATTACAAAAGCTGGACATGGCCTAAATGCCTGACACTTAGGGAATGGCTTAGTGAACTGTGGTATATGAGTGTAATGGAATTCCAAACTGTAATCAAGAATGACAAATGGGAGGAACATGAAGAATAAGGGAAAACATATGAAATTGTGTGAAATGCAAAAGGCAAAACAAGAAAATGATGCTGACTACAATCAATCAATCAACAAGCATTTATTAAATGACTACTATTGGCGGTCAAGTCAGGAAGCATTTATGAAGTGGCTGCTTTGTGTCAGGCAGGTTATGAATGCTGGGAAGACTGAGAGAGGCTTTTACCTTTCATGCCTTCAAAGAGTTCAGTCTAATGTGGGAATCAACATGCAAATAGCCAGGACATACATATAAGGTACTGTGCTAGGCAATGAGGCTACAAAGACAAAGTAAAAAGTCATCCTTGCCTTCAAGTTGTTGCTATCCTTGTCATCATCATTATTTAGCCATTTTTCAGTCTTGTCCAATTCTTCATGACTCCATTTGGTGCTTTCTTGGCAGAGATACTAAAGCAGTTTTCCATTTCCTTTTCCAGCTCACTTTACAGATGAGAAAACTGGGGCAAACAGAGTTAAGGAACTCATCCAGCTAGTAAGTGTCTATGACTAGATTTGATCCCAGGTAGCCGAGTCTCCCAGACTCCAAGCCTGGCATTCTACCAGCTGTGCCACCTAGCCAACATACAATAAAATGAAGAGACTATGAACTTTTATAGATACACACAAAGGAGTACAAGGTAAACTTGGAAGGGAAGGAACTAATAGCTGCAGAAAACAGGTAAGTCTCATGCACCTGAGTCTTGAGGGAAATGAGGATTCCAGGAGATGAAGTTTAGGAAGGAAAGTATTTTGGGAATGGGAGACAGCTGGTAGAGAGGCACAGAGACAGGAGGTGGAAAGGCAAGTGGGCCAGTATATAAAGAACAGAGAGTGCATAGAGAGGAGTGATATCTATGAATGCTGGGAAAGTGGGACAAAGAACTATGAATCCCTCACTGAGGAATTTCTATTTTGTGCCAGCAGCAATGGGAAATCATTGGAGTTTGGTGAATAGAGGGAGGAGGAGGTATGTCCCTTGGTAACTTGTACTTCAGGAAAATCATTTTTATGCTCATGTGGGAATTAATTGGGGTGGAAAGAATCTTGAAGCAGGGAGGTGATACTTAAATATTCCAGTTGAGAAGTGATAAGGGCCTGAATTCAACCAAATATCTTGGTAAATAGTGAGAAGAGGCCATATATGACAGATGTGGAGGAAGACATCTTAAGATTTAACAACTTATTGAATATATGGGATTGGGAAAAGTGAGGGGTATGATGACACTGACATTACAAAGTTGGGTGAATAAATAGAAGGAAGGTGTTAGCTTCAACAGTAACAGGAAAGGGTAAATTTTGAGAGAAAAATGATAAGATCTTCTTTTGGGCATGAGGAGTTTGAATTTTTACAGAGACCCAGTTTGGAATGTCCAATAAACAGTTCATGATATAGGGTTAGAGCTCAGGAGAGAGACTATGCTAAAATACGTAAATCTGTGGTCTGTGTAGAGAGTATATCTGGAGAGAGGCATGGAAGGTGATGATGAAATAACCAAGTGAGACTGCAAAGAGAAATGAGATGGGGACTCTGTACATAGCTTTGGGTTTCATACAAAATTAATGGGCATGACTTGGGTGATGACTTATGAAAAGAGTTTAAGGAGTAGTCTGACAGGTAGATGAATCTAAATAGCAGGATCACAAAAATCCAAAGAGTGTTCAAGAAAAGATGGAAGGTCAACAGTGTCAAGTGCTTCTGAGATCAAGGAGGATAAGGAAAGAGAAAAGGCTGTTAAATTTAGCAATTAAGAAAGCATTGGTAACTTAGGAGAAAGTCTATTTCAATTGCTTTGATCAATAAGGTTGGAAATGATAAGATTAGAAGCCATATTATAGAGAATTTAGAAAAGAAAGTAGGAAAAGTGATGGCACTAATTGTAGATGGCTCTTCCAAGGAATTTTTCATAGAAAAGAAGAGGAAATATAGGAGTATAACTAGCGGATATGGTAGAATCTAATGAGGGTTTCTTATTTAAGATAGGGGAGACTATGTGTGTTTATAAGGATCTGGGATGTAACAAGTAGATAAAGAGAGGTTGAAAATTAAAGGGTCTGGAGGGATGTTAGTTTAGGCAGTTTATTGGAGAAGATGAAAGGATGGGATCAAGGATATGTATATGTATAGGAGATGACCTTAGATAAGAGGAAGACCATTTCTTCATCAGAAACTGTAGCAAAGGAGGACATAGTGGAAGATCCTGTCCTGGAATTGTGAGAAAAAGGGAAAAAGGAGGAAGTTTAAGGCCATGACCTTGCTTTTTCAATAAAATATAAAGCAAGATCCTGAGCTAAGAAGAAGAGAGATGTATGGGAAACATGAAGAAAGAAGAAAAGACTTGGAACATCTGCTGTAATAAGTGGAACTAAAACCATTTAAGAAGCAATAAAGGGATTGCCTTGTTGTAGTGAGGGCTCAATGGAGAATAGATAACAAAGAATTGCAATGGACTATCTGTATTATTGGATGACTTGCTCTACTTTCATTCAGTAACAGGTGAATAGCAGCAAAAGCAACAAAGGGTGGAAATAATACAGGATTAGTCTTCTGCAATTAGAGGTGGTAATGGGACAAGGGAGCTCTCCAGGGTACTGGGCAGCAGGCTCTGTTTAAAGGTTTCTCTGACCTAATAGACAAGTCAGAGACCTGCTTTTATCTGTCTACCCCTTCCTTTAATCTTATTTTTAAGTTCAACTGGGCCCTTCCTATAGAGTAGTACAGTGGACAGAATACTGACTTTGTATTCAAAGGACTTGGGTTTCATGTCGGCTACCTCTGACACTTAACTCCTTGAGTGACTGTCTCTTCCATTAGAATATGGTCTCCTTGAAAGTAGGGGCTGGGTTTTTTGTTTGTTTGTTTGTTTTTTGTTTTTGCCTTTCTGTGTATCCTCAGTGGTTGGTTTCCATAGTAGAAGCTTAATACTGTGGTACTTAAATTAATTTCCAACACTCCAAGAATTATATTGTTATGACGTTTATTAATATTCACATGAAGTAGAAGGAATAAAAAGGAAATGGAAGTTTAAAAAACTAACTATTCAACAAAATTAAGACTACGTGACTAAGTTCTCCTTGCCTATTAAAAAAAAGCCAGCTTCATCAAAGCAGAGACAAGAAGCAAGAAAGTGAGAGGTGGGGCTACACCAAATTTGTATACTCCCTATGACAGCATAGAATGTGAGGAGAGTGGAGTGCTGGGAATTGTAGTTTTTAGGGTAACAGATTCTAATCACACAATACATGTCTTGGACAAGTCCTTTAACCTCTTTCAGCCTATATCATCAACTGACCAATCAAAGACTGAACTAGATAATCTCTGGCATTCCCTCCAGACATAAATTTATTATCTAGTCTTCTTCTTTCAGCCCACATGCCAGTTTGATGTCAACAACTTCATGGGATCATTGATTACAAGCTATAAGGTGCTAAAGAGACAATCTGGTACAATTTGTTCTTTTTACAGAGAAAAAACTAAGGCCCAGTGGAGGGAATGAATTAGTTGTAATTTGTATTATTTTTCTTTTATTAATTGTCACAAATAAGGCATTTTATAGTGCCCAAAGTATTTAAGCCTCAAAATACAAGTGCTACAAGGTTTCTTAGACTCATTTTACCAATTAGGAAGCTGAGGAAAGAAGAGGTTAAATGATGGGCCTATGAATTAGGAGTATAAGCATTAATATTTGAACTGATATCCCTTTAATTTGCTATCTTATCTAGTTCTAGCCCTATTGTGAGTGCTAGCTAAAGCTTTTACCTGTCTCAGTTTCATCCCCAGGATGGAGAGTCAGATCTTAGCTTCATTGGCTATACCATTGGGACAAAGTCCTATTTGTTCTTTCAGTGAGAAGCCCCTGAATTTTAGAGAAGTCTTTGATGTAGTGACTAGGGACCAGGGAAATGATCAAAAGAAGAGCAGTAGAAAGGGAAGTAAGATTGCATATTTGGAAAGAGAAGAGGGCATGAATCAGAGACCTAGATCCTAGAATCATCTTTTTTATTAACCAGGTATAGGAAGGAAGGAAGGAAGGAAGGAAGGAAGGAAGGAAGGAAGGAAGGAAGGAAGGAAGGAAGGAAGGAAGGAAGGAAGGAAGGAAGGAAGGAAGGAAGGAAGGAAGGAAGGAAGGATGTGAAATATTTAGTATATGCCATGCACTGCGCAGAATATTGGAGATAAAAGATCATATAGTCCTCACCTTGAAAGAGCTTAAATTCTATTTCAAGAGACATCATAATATAGGGAATGAGTCACAGAGAAAGGTGTTTTGGTTTGGAAAGACCCAGGGATGATGAGTAGAACTGTAGGAAAATAAATTGACATAGCTTTTCCAGAAGCAGTATCTATACTGATTTGATTATGTTTCCAGAGTTAGAACTGAGGAGGGGAAGATAGTGTCAAAATAAAGGGAAGCATAGCCAGAACTGGTCTAAATATAGTGGGTCATGTGAGGCACTCACCATTCAAGGTATCAGAAATGTCAGTCTATAGGTCTCAGCTTCCTTAGATGCAAAATGGTATAGTTGGAAAATCACTGGCTCTTAAGTCAGAGGAACTAGGATCAAATTTCAAATCTGGTACATCTAACATAAGTGACTTTAGGAAATCAATTTAACCTCCATAGATCTCATTTTTACCATAATTATCAGGATGAAATTGGGCTAGATAGATTCTAATATCCTTTTCTGGTTTAGATGTATACTCCTATGACTTCTACTATCTCTATCAGTTTATGTCATGATATCTCAAGATAGACAATTTGGTATAATGGAAAATGTGTCAAATTTAAGATAGAGACAAGGGTTTTAATCCTGCCCCTAATATCTGTGAGTTGTGTAACCATGAGCAGTAATTCCTATAAATCTCGGTTTTCTCTTCTATATAGTGGAGGAAATGATACCCATAGAATCCATATCATGGAGTTATTGTGAGGACCAAATAAGATAATGGATTAAAGCACTTTTTAAACTTAAAGATACCATTGATGGGTTTGTACCCCAAAGAGATAATAAGGAAAAATACTTTTTACAAAATTACAAAAATATTCATAGCTGCATTCTTTGTGGTAGCAAAAACTGGAAAATGAGGGGATGCCCTTCCATTGGGGAATGGCTGAACAAACTGTGGTATATGATGGTGATGGAATAATTGTGCTGTAAGGAATGATGATCTGAAGGTTTTCCATATTAACTGGGAGAACCTCAGAGATCTGATGCAGAGTGAAATGAGCAGAACCAGAAGAAGATTGTAAACAGAAAGTAAAACATTGTGTAACAATTTAATATAATGGACTTTACTACTAGTAGTAATGCAGTAAGCCAGGACACTCCTTAAGGACTTATATAAAATAATGCTATCCACATTAAGAGAAAGAAGTATGGGAGGAGAAATGCAAAAGCAAAACATATGACATCATGTATCACATGTATATATGGGCATGTGATTTGGGGTTTAGGTGTTTAAAAATTGCTCTATAGCAAAAATGAATAATATGGAAATAGGTGTCAAGTGATAACATTTGTACAACCCAGTGGAATTGCTTGTTGACTCTTGGAAGGGGGAGGGAAAGAAAATGAATCATAGAAACATGGAAAAATATTCTTTAAAAATAAATAAATAAAATTTAAAAAACTTTAAGTGCTCTCTCCACCTATTTTAAAAGGTTTTTAAGATCCCCTCTCAATTCTGACAGTCTTAAGTTCTTTTTTAAATGCTTTAAAAAAATCTTTACCTTCTGCCTTAAAACTGATAATAAGTAGCTCAGTGGATTGAGAGCCAGGCCTAGAGATGGGAGGTCCTAGGTTCAAATCTGACCTCAGACACTTCCCAGCTGTGTGACCCTGGGCAAGTCACTTGACCCCCATTGCCTAGCCCTTACCACTCTTCTGCCTTGGAGCCAATACACAGTATTGACTCCAAGACAGAAGGTAAGGGTTTAAAAAAAAACTGATAATAAGTATTCATTCTAAGGTACTAAAGCACTAAGGTTTAGATAGTTGGAGTTAAGTGACTTACCCAAGATCACACAGCAAGGACATGCCTGAAAACAAATTTGAACCCAGGTCCTCCAGTTTCCAGGTCTGATGTTCTATTCACTGAGCCACCTAGATGCCCTGAGAATCTAAGTTCTAAGGCCCTTTCCAGTTCTGACGATCTATGGCCTCTCCAACTTCTTACATTCTATATTCTACGTTTCCTTCTAGTTCCCACATTCTGTGTTCTAAGATCTCTCTTAGTTCTGACTTTCTCTGTTTTTAGACCCCTTCCAGGTAGCTGGATGGATGTACATTCTTTGAGAGGAGACCATGGTTTGATTTTGGCTTGGTTTGGTTTGGGATGGGGGCTACTGTTTTGGTATGTGCCATGCTTAGGACCACTGTCCTTGCACACAAAGGGAGCTTAATAAATATTCGTTAAATCTAATTGAATTGGATTCTGATATTCTATGCTCTGATACTCCTAGGGAGGGGGGCTTACAAGGTAGATGTAAAAAATCGCCTGGGACCAATACTGGGCTCTCATCTGACTGGCAGATCCATTACCGAGAAACTCCAACCCCAGCTCCGGGAATGTCACTTGTTTACCCAGCAATAATCGGCACATTAAATCTAAAAAGAGGCTTGTTCCACTGGAGGATTTGAAGTAATTACAAGGTGATTCATTATTAAAGATGATTTATGGAGGTTAAAGAGGTTTTGATGAAGATCTTCACAGGGGGCGGAGGAAGAGGACAGTCCCAGACAATCGTATGTTTCCTGATCATTCAGGCATATGATGACAATGCAATGAGCAATCTAAGGTTGTAATTAAATCCTTACTTCAGCCCAATAACCGACTGCATATTTACATGAAAGAGGGCATGAATGGGGTCTGGGAACAAATGAATTCAGAGGCCACCAATACTCAGGAGAGATCAGAGTTTTGTGAGATGGATGATAAAGATATGAGTGCCTCTCCTCCCACACACCCTTCCCTCAAAGATCTGTGGATAGATGGGTCCCTTGGACCCAGAGGTAGCATTGTTGAGGATACTTGGGCCCTCTGCATTTCCTGTTCAGTCAGATTAATATCCTAGTTCTTGGTAGAGTGGAGAACTATATGAAAACAGATCACAGGATCACAGCTTCATAGATTGTCAGATCTGGGAGGCCTCTGGGGCTATAAAAATAAAAATTCATATTCATGTGGAGCATCAAGGGATCCTAAACTCTGTCCTCACAACAACCTTGTAAAGTAGCTAGTGCCTTTTGTTCCATTTGACAGATAAAGAAACTGAGGATGAGAGAGGTTATGTGATTTTTCCAGTCACACAACTGGAAAGTGATGGAAGCAGTGCTCAAAACTAACTTTCTTGAGTCTAAGCTCAGCATTATTTTTTAAGGGAAAAAAAGTTTGAAGAGATTTATATCATAGAATGACAGAGTTGGATGGAGTGGTGACAACGGTAGTGGTAATGGTGCTGGTTGGTAGTGTCAGTGATAGGTAGTGGGTCGTGATGTTGGTGGTGGTGGTGGTGGTGATGGTGGCAGTAGGTGATAGGATGTAGGTAATTTTATGATTGTGGTATTAATAGTAATAGTAGTTCAATTCTAAAGAGGTATATAATTTAAATATTATGAGTACTTCCTCCACCAACGTGAGTCTTATTTTGCACTTCCTAATCTAGCCCCAGTGATTTAGAGTTACCATCTGCCCCATGGGAAACTCCTTTTCCTTGCTATCTTTCCCAAAATTCTTATCCCTATCCAGGCTATCCAGGCTAATCTAATTCATTTCCAGTCTCCAAATTCTTCAGGTTTACTTTCCACTAAACTCTGTAGAACTCCAACTTTATTGTCAATAAACTTCCCTTCTACCCATATCTCTTCCTCTTCCCACCATCATGCACTCATAGAAACTAGTCTTTCTCCAGCTGAACCCCCATTCCCTGTCCATTATTTCCAGGTCTGGTTGCTCCTTCTCAGATCCTCCCTCTCCCCCGCCCCCATCTCTTATCCATAACCATCGACAGCCACTCAAGTCCAAGAGAAGTTTGCTTACTTCTTGCTCTTTGTTCTTACTTCAAGACCTTCCCTTTTCCTCACCATTCCCAGAAACATCCTTTCTTTTAAGATTTACTCCCTCCATCTGATGCATTTGGTTTGAGGTCCGAGTCCCATAATTTTGAAAATATAATAAAAAAGGTGGAAGAATATCCAGAAGAAGGCAAAAAGGATGATGAAGGGTCTCTAGGTCACACCACATAAGGATCAATCAGGAGAAATGTGGATATTTTATCTGGAGAAGAAAAACACTTGGGAACATGATGTCTGTATTCAAATATTTAAGAGGGTGTCTGGGGAAAAAAGTTAGCCTTTTTTGTTTGACCCTAGAGTATAGAAATAAAGAAATAAGTGAGAATTCCAAAAAAAGACAAACTTAGGCTTGAAGTGGACAAATAAACAACAAATGTCCTAACTGTTCAAAACTAGAATAGCCTGCCTAGAATCATAGTCAGAGATCCTTTAGGCAGAGATTAGATGGCAATACATTGGGTATGTCACAGTGATGATTCTTCTGGGAATATGTGTTAGATTAGAAGCCTGATGAGGACCCTTCCAACTCTTAAGTCATATGTATCACTCTTTCCACATTGTATTTGCTATTATCTAGCTGCTCTCAAGTTATTCTAATTCCTTTCTCTGTACCTGTCTGACTCACTGATTTCCTCTCTATACCAACCCATAGTTGGAATCTTCAGTATTACACTGATACTCCCTTGAATATCCTGGTTCCATAATATGCCAATTTCCTCAGTTGTCTTGACTTACATCTTCACTTAAGCTCAGTCACCAACAGAAATGATTATATCTTAGCACTTGTCAATCCCCAAAGTTGTTCTATCTCCATCATCTTAAACTCCAAAATTATCTCTCTCTTCCTCTCTCTCTCTCTCTCTCTCTCTCTCTCTCTCTCTCTCTCTCTCTCTCTCTCTCTCTCTCTCTCTCTGTCTCTCTCTCTCTGTGTCTGTGTCTGTCTCACTGTCTCTGTCTCTCTGTCTCTCTCTCCCTCTCCTTTCTAATATTCCACCTTCCTCATTACTATTTCTAGTCCCTCTATCCCTCCCTATTCACCAAATCTATCACACTATCTCTTGCCTCACTTTCTTCCCATCACCTTCTTCACCAGTTCAACCGTGTTGTGTCCCTTGCCTTTCTCACATGTTCACTTCCTGCCAGTCTTCAACTTTCAGCTAAACCCACCATCTGCCATCTTCACTACTCCTATTAAGCTTCTTAAAACCATTAGAGGAAATCATCTCTCTATGCCAACTACATCCATTACAAATCCAAGCTATCTCATTTCAAATGGACTCTTCAAGTTATGCCATGAAACTCTTACTTCCCCCCCCTCCATTTACTCTGTTTCACAGCCCATAGCTGTTAATCTAAATGTTCTTTGCTCTCCTGGAAGTTCTTAGACTTCTCTTTCTGAGAAGGGGGGTTTGCCTCTTATTTTGCTAATCCCCTCCACAATCTGGCTCCCAACTACCTTTTCCAGTCTCATTCTACCCCTACTGACTTGCTAACTATTCCCTGAATTCAGTACTCCATTTCTTACCTCCTTGGATTCACACAAGAAATTCTCCCTATAAGAAAGCATTCTCTCCTCAATTCTGCCTCCCTACCCTGCTTTGACTCCTTTTTATCTCCTGAACCTTTTGACTTTTGCATTTAATTCCTTCAAGGATTGGTTGAAGGTCACCTCCTTGTTGAAGCCGTCCCTGATCTGTGCTACCAGTAATTCATATTTTCTCCTCAATTTTTTTGTATTCACTTTTTTCTTTTCTTCTTTTAAACCCTTTCTTCCTTCTTAGAATCAGTATTGTGTATTGGTTCCAAGACAGAAGAGTGGTAAGGGCTAGGCAATGGGAGTTAAGTGACTTGCCCAGCATCACAGCTAAGAAGTATCTGAGGCCAGAGGTCCTCCCATCTCTAGGCCTGACTCTCAATCCACTGAGCTACCTAGCTGCCCCCTATTTACTAATTTTGCTGCATGATATCACTAACCAATTGTCTATGGCCCAGATAATAGCATTTAGTTGGATGGGCAAGGCACTCACTTTCCCATCAATATTTTTATGTGGAATAGACAGCAGAAATGAACAATGAGTTGAGCCAGAATTAAATAGGAAGAGGAGAATGAGTTGGATTGTCTCCAACATATTTTAAAGCTCCTTTAATGATCCAAGCTTCTTCCAGAAACAAACACCATTTTTTCATACCCATATTCTACTGTGCTATTGCATGGCTACACGATATGGGACATCACAGTTTCCAACAGACTGAAAATAGATATCATTACCTAGAGGACAATGGAGAGGACTGTGGTGAGAGATGGGGGTTGCAATGGTAAGCAGAGTACAACACGGAACCAATGAGAACTCAGGATGACCTGTCAATAGAATGTTGGACATGGAGTATGGAAGACTCAAGTTAGAATCCTTTCTCAGGCTTTTATGAGCTGTGTGACCATCAGCAAGGTACTGTTTCATCACTAGCTAAATGCAGATAATAATAACACTTACATCATGGGGTTCTTATGAGGATCAAGTGAGATAGCATGTAATGTAACTGATAAGCATGAAACATATAGATGCTAATTGTTGCTGTTGTTAACAGGAACAAAAGATGTCATCGGGCAGATAGCTTACAGGAAGAGAAGATGGACTAGTCATGTGGTGAGGAAAAATTACAATAGATATATACTCAGAGAGACACTGTTATCCTTAGGATATCAGAGGAAAGGAAGCAAGGCTTCCAGAAAAAAATAGTTGCACCCACTGTGCAAAGATATGAATTTATAAGTTGGGTAGGCATGGACGAGTCTTCTTATAAATCATAGGAGGTAATGCCCAGAAATTCACTCAAGCATTTGGTTATGCATGCTACATTTCCGTCCAATATAACAAGAAATCCTTAAGGACAGACTTTCATCTTTGTATTCGCGTCTCTAGCACCTAGCACAATGCTTTGTATATAGTGTATAGTTAATAAGTACTAATGAATTACTGGTTTGAATGGAATCCCTTTCCGTCTTTATTACATGTTCTTCATGAATTGGGTCAGCAAGGTGATGCAGTGCCAGATCCAGAGTCAGGAAGACCAGAGTTCAAATCCAGCCTCATACACTAGTTGTGCAATCCTGGGCAAGTCACTTAACTCTGTGCCTCAGTTTCCTCTTCTGTCAGATGAACCAGAAAAGAAAGTGGCAAACCACTTCAGTATCTTTGTCAACAACAAAGAAAAAAACAACCTCAAATGGGGTCATGAAGAGTTGGAAATAAATGAAATGACTGAACCACAACTTTATGAGTTGCTATAGAAATTTTCAGTCTTGAATCCTTTTCTACCTTAGTACCTTTGCTGCCAACAGTGCCTTTATTTGGAGGGATTACTGGTGTTCTCATCCTGTAGTAATAAATATATAATATCTCCTGTTAAAAAAAGATGGGATCAGATTTTTTCTAGGAGAAAGCTGGTTAAGTATCTTTCTAGGAATTCGTGCACTCTCATGAAACTTTCAAGCCGATAATTATGAATCTTATCCAGCCCCACTGCATTCCAATTTTGTAGAGAGCCTAGAGTTTCCATCACCTTCAGCATATCCATTGTGCTGTTCATCAAGTTAATAGAGCACAAGCTTTCAGTTTCTCATTTGACTCAACCTGAATTTCCATTGCATTATACTTGTAACTGAAAAGATGACCAGATATTTTCCATATCCATATTCTTTGGGGGTTCTGTTTGGCACCCCTCTTAATTTCTCAAGCCTCTGTACTAATGGTTTTCTAAAATTGATATTGAATTATTTATTTTGTTCCTTATACTGCTTTGACTCCTTTTATCACCTTAACTTTTTTACTTTTGCATTCAATTTCTGATTAAGGAATTCTAGAATTCCTGATGTGCCTTTTTCCTTCTGGATGCCTTTCTACATCTTTTTTTTATTTTCCTTTTTTCTTTCTTTTTTTTGTGATTTTAATTGGGCAATATGGTATTCAACATTTTGACTAGACATTATTATAATCTTCCAGTGCCTTTCCAAAGATTTTCAATAGACAGCTCTTTCAAGTTGCTTCTAAGGTCATGTCTGATATCTGTCCTTAGGAGTATTCTTTGATAGTCACCCCTTTTCACCTGTGATTTTTACCCCAGCAGTGGCTACTAAAAACACTACTTTATATAGTTTCTGAATTTTTTTTTTAATTTTCTGTCCAATATTGTAGGATGATATGTCCATTCATGATAGTTTTAGAAAATATCTGCTTTTTAATTACTCTAGTATGTTTGGTCTGGTAATTTGATTCATGCTGTCAAATTAAAAAATAACTTTCCCAAATTCCATTCTAACTATGCCCATTTCCTTTCAAAATCATTTGAGACCTCAGTTTGTTTTGGTTATTTGTTTTGTTATTGGATATAATTTCTGGAATTTGTACTGAATGTAGATTTTTCAATGACCTCACCATATCGAACATTTTATTCTTCATATTTTTTACAAGTTCATTAATTTCATTTCTTATTTTGTCTAATTTGAGAGTAGGGACAAAGTCTGTTTTTGTTTGTGTATTTACTTTGTTTCGTTCTGTTTTGTTTTGTCATGGACTGGGCAGCAATACATTATCATCTGGCTTGGACTTGTAATTGACAAAAATCTATATGAAGCTCTTAAAACTTTTATAAACTTAAACTTATAACCTAAGTTCAGAGTCTACTTGCATAAGACCCTCTCCTTTAGTGTTGATTGTTGGTGTTTTATACAGGTATAAAGAGTAGAGATGGAGAGAGGTTGAAAGAAAAATCTTGGGTTTTTTGGCTTCCATCTTTGAGAGAGAAGTTTGTGGTTTAACATTCTCTTCATGCCCTCAAAGGGAGAACAAGACTCTCGGAAGAAGCTCATGTGTTGAGAAGATAGCACCTCAATCATATCCCTTTGTCCAGATTACTACACTGGAAACTTCTGAGAATTCCTCCTTGGGTTATATCTGGGATTCTCTGAGTTGAATAGAGATGCATCACTCCCAATGGAAGAGCTTATTTATTCTGTGTATTTTCTAGCATATTCTCATCAGTATACCTTCTCTGATTTCTGTTTGAAAGTGGCTTAGATAATAGGTTTATTTACTATTCACTGCATGTATTCTTTGTGGAACTGGAACATGGTGGGAAGAGAGTCAAGCTTTAGGTATATAGCTTGGGGAACTCCTTTCTCATTAAAAGATAGCAATTGGGAGTTCAAAAATTATTTCCCTTAGACTCATTATATTTAGAGGAGACAGAGAGATATAATTCTAGCCCAGCATCCCGTCTCTCTAAAGAGAGTAGAATGACTATAGTCCAACCTTTTGTTTCTATTCCTGGAAGGAATCCAAATATCCCTTGGAAGTGGTCATTAGTGGAGACTCTAAAGTAACTTTTCATACCTCCCTGAGAGTCAAATATAACATGATGTAGGCATAAATAACATACTCAGGAAACACA
This sequence comes from Monodelphis domestica, assembly GCF_027887165.1. Lineage (NCBI taxonomy): Eukaryota > Metazoa > Chordata > Mammalia > Didelphimorphia > Didelphidae > Monodelphis > Monodelphis domestica. Next base: position 375,331,147 of record NC_077230.1, on the reverse strand, counting down.
CACACACAACCCCTTTAAATAATAAAAGTATTCATTTTTTCAGTCTATTTCATGGGTATTTGTTTATCTGCCAAAGTGACCAAGATCATCTGCCCTGGGCCATTTTTAATAGGAGGAACATTGATATTTCTGATCTATTCTGATATATCTACTTATAATTCCAGAAAACAAAGTCCTGCTCCTCACCACCATGTCCTCTCAACTGGCAACCCTATGCCACTCCAATCTTTCTTAGATTCATCAGAGCGTTTTTATCGCCCTGGCTAAGGTATTCGTCTTTATTAGTGGTATAATGGAGTCTCAATGGGGAAAGTTTCCAGGTTACCAGTAGCCCTTCATAGCTACTGCAGCAGTGTCTAAAAACAATAAGTCCCCACTGACCCCACTCTGATTGGACAATATCAACATCATCACCACCATCATCTTCTTCTTTATAATTACTATTGTTATCTGTCTTCATTGTCAATAGTAGGACAATTATGATGACAAAGATCATAGAGACATTTCCTATATTCCCTGGAGCAAGTTATTTCACCTCTCTAAACCTTAGTTGTCTCAGTCAAAAACTGAGATTTAACCTGGGCAAACAATAAGGTCCCTTCCTACTGCCAGTCTGTCAAATGAACTGGGTCCATGACTTCATTTATACAGAGAACTCTCAAATGAAGAAACTCACCCTACCAATGGAGACTAGCACTTTGTCTGAAAGCATAGAAATAGAGAATTGCCTGGAGCACTGAGAGTGTGAGCTTGAATCATGCAGCCAATATGTGACAGAGATCACACTTGAACCCAGGTCTTTCTGGTTCTGAAGCTAGCACTCTATTTGCCATATATACTGGCTTTATTATTATTATTATTACTTTTATTGTTTCTATTGATGCTATTCCACATTTCTTCAGGAATTTAATTTATAAAGTTTTCCCCCATTATAAGCATATGAGATCATTGTCATAAATATAATTATCCTCATTTTATAGAAGTAAGAACTAAGAAAAGTTAAGTTTGGGTGTATAGTTATAAGGGAGAAGGAAGAAGAAAGAATTCTGGATTCAGAACCAGAAGACCCAAGTTCAAATAGAAATTCTGTCATCCTCTGAAGCTAGGTGGTATAGTGGATAGAGTGCCAACCTGGAGTCAGAAGAACCTGAGTTCAAATCTGACCTTAGACACTACTAGCTATGTGGCCCTGGGCAAGTCACTTAACCCTGTTTGCCTCAGTTTCCTCATCTTTCAAATGAACTGGAGAAGGAAATGGCAAACCACTCCAGTGTCTTTGCTGTGTGACCTTGGGCAAGACACTTTACCCTGTTGGCCTCAATTTCATTATCTGTAAAATGAGCTATAGAAGAAAATGGCAAACCATTCCAGTCCTAACTCCAAATAGTGTCAAGAAGAGTTAGACACAACTGAAATCAATGAACATTTCCTATATTCCCTGGAACAAATTATTTAACCTCTCTAGACCTTAGTTGTCTCAGTTAAAAACTGAGATTTAAACTGGGCAAACAATAAGGTCCCTTCCCACTGCTAGTCGATAGCCTTTGTCCAAAGCAAAATAGAATCACAAATCAAGTTGGAAGGGGCCTCACAAGCCCCTTTCTAGTTCAACCCATCCCTTATCAAAAGTCCCCTTTATAGCATCCCTAACCAATGGCCATTCAGTCTATCTTGAAGACCTCTCATTAAGAGGAACCTATTCCTTCCCAAGATAGCCCATTCCACTTTGACACAGATAAATATTAGGAAGTGGCACTTTTTCCCCTTTTTTCTTCTCATTATTCATGATTCCATTTGCTTTTTGTAATTTCCATAAATTTCTTCCAATTTCACACTCTGGGACAAGGCCAATCAAGTCTAATCCTTTTCACCAAGACATCCCTTCAGCTATTTGAAGAAAGCTCTCATGTCTCCCTTGAGTTTTCTCTTCTCCAGGCTAAACAACTCTGATTCATTCAATGGATTCTCAAATAGTAGATCTGTTCACTCTTCTTTGAACTTTCTCTTATTAATGTCCTCTTTTCAACATGGTGTCTAGAGCTGAACACAATATTCTAGACAGTGTCCAGGAGAATGCTCACCTTCCTAGTTCTGGCTACTTCCATTTTTTAAACACGTTACCTTCTGTCTTAGAATTGATGCTAAGTATTGTTCCAAGGCAGATGAGGTAATTGATGTTAAGTGATTTGCCCCAGGTAACACACATGGAAAGTGTTGGATTTGAACTCAGGACTTCTCAACTCTGGGCCTGGTAGTCTACCCTTTAATAGAATGTATTGCTAGCAATTGGCAGAGCCAGGACTTGACCCCACCTCTTCTGATGTCAAGATCAGGATTCTTTCCAATGCATCATTCTGTTTTCTTAATTCCAATTCAAAAAACCTTGCTCAAATGACATCAAATTGCCTGGAACCAAAGACAGATTTCACCAGCATCTTTAATGATTGTGGCTACTGTGGGACTGTCCTACCTACAGATAAGCCACAGCCTCAGGCGGGTCTGGAAAGAGGATCAGTTTTTCCCCCCTTCATTGTCCTCAAATCCAATGTGACCAGATCTAAATGGCTATTCTCGCATAAGCCTGCCAGAAAGTTCATAAGGCTGTGAAATCTGGAATGTGCAAGCTTTAATTATTACCTATCAGTGAGGGAAGCAATCCAAGATAAACACAAAAGCCCCAACTCAAATAATTGACAATATCATGCCTTTTCAAAATGCAAATTGAGGTTCCAGCATGAAACCCACAATAATGTTCCATTAATCTCTTTCAGGCTTAAGCAAGCATCCAAATGTTTCATCTCTTCCCCTCCCAGCAGGTGAATAGGCCATGTATGGATGGCTCTGGCAGTCATTCAGGATAAACAATGAAAGCCAGGCTTGGAAAGCCAGGAAGTATACCATAATAATGGTAATAATAAAAATAATAATGATGACTCACATTTCAACAGTGCAGGAGTTTAATGTGGACACCATGATGGTGAAGAGAGCAGAGGGGAAGTGGAGAGTGAACCCATGTCTAGTTTTAATGCTTCTGGAAGGTGGGAAGGATTAACCTCTGGGAGAACCATCTGTATCCACCTCATCAGAAGGATTCCATCTTCTCCTGCATTTTCTACCATTGTTAGACATCAGACTGGGGCCTCAGAACCAAATTCTCAGACATACTTTGCTGAATTAGTGTGGAACCAGTTCTAATCAATGGCCACTAACTCTGGTAAACAGACTTATTTTAGACCTCTTCCTGTGTCTCTCTTATCCCCAAATGGGAAGATGCTCTCTGGGCTTCTATTTCTTTATTAGCTGATGAATTCCTAGGACTGAAAGCCCAACCTTAAAGATCATTCAGCCTAACCTCTATGTTTTATAGAAGAGGAACCTGTGGCCCAGAGAGCTCAGTCAATACAAAGTTCCCATTGCTAGCTCCTTCTATAGATCTTCTTTCTCAGGGAAACTATAGGAGTAGTTCCATTTCCCTTGTACTAGTACCCAGGAGTCTTTGCTCTGCTTCAAGGAAGCACACTGACACCATGGATTGAAGGCACATCTGGACACTGGACACTACAGGAGTGAAGAGCCTCAGAAGATTAAAGTGTATATATGCCCAGAAGGATGCTCTAGCTTTAAGACATTGTTCAGCAGGAATTCCCAATCAAAAGTGGGAAATGATCAAGTCAAATGAGTTATAGAGTATGGTAACTTAGAGTTAGGATTGGGAACTTCCCTGTAGAAAGGTGGCTCCTTCCAGCTCTGACATTCTGGGTTCAAAGGCCCCTCCCAGCTCTGAAATTCTGTGTTCTAAGAGTTTCCCCCCTCTGACATCCTGTATTCGAAATTCCTTCCCAGTTCTAACATCTTGTGTTCTAAGGGACATCCTATCACTGACATCCTATGTTACAAGGATCTTCCCAACACTGACAATCTATGTTCTAATATTCTGGGTTCTAAGATCCTTCTCAGCTCTGGTGTTCTCTGTTCTACGACCCTCCAAGCTCTGCCATCTTGTGTTCTAAGGTCCCTTCTAGCTCTGACATTCTGGTCTGTGGTCACTCCCAGCTCTGACATTCTGTGTTCCAAGGATCTTCCAAGCTCTGACATCCTGTGTGCTAAGATCCCTTCAAGATCTAACATTCTATGTTCCACAGTTTCTCTCTGCTCCAATATTGTATGTTCTAAGGTCACTCCAAGCTCTGAAATCCTGTGTACTATGATTCTTTCTAATTCTACCATTCTCTGTTCTAACTCTTCTAACTGACAGTCTCTTCTAACTGACATTCTGGGTTCTAAGGTTCCTTCTAGTTCTGACATTCTGGGTTCTAAGATCACCTCTAGCTCCGACATCCTGTGTGCTAAGGTCCCTTCTAGATCTAACATTCTATGTTCCACAGTTTCTCTCTGCTCCAATATTGTATGTTCTAAGGTCACTCCAAGCTCTGAAATCCTGTGTACTATGGTTCTTTCTATATCTACCATTCTCTGTTCTAAGGTCTCTTCTAGTTCTGGTATTCTAGGTTCTAAGGATCCTTTCTAGTTCTGACATCCTATATTCTAAGGTCACTTCTAGCTCTGACATGCTGTGTTCTAAGATCACTCCCAGCTCTAACATTCTAGTCTAGGGTCACTCCTAGCTCTAACATTCTGGACTAAGGCTTCTCCCAGCTCTGTTATTCTCTGTTCCAAGAATCGTCCTAGCTCTGACATTCAGGTTTCTAAGGGCTATTCCAGTTGTAACATTCTGTTTCTTTTCAATGTTTGATTTTTGTTTCTTTTACCACATACACTTGCTTCCCGAAAGCTCTCTTCTTGGCCTTCTCTTTTCTTTTCTCTTCTCCCCAGTGGGAATCTTATTCACTCTTTCACTCTCAACTCCGTCCTCTAGATGAATGACCAAAATGTACGTCTCCTGCCCCACCTTCTTCCCTCAGCTCTGTTTCATCATTTCAATCTGTGGAATTGGCGAGGCTGGTCTTCGGCAGCACCCTGTCACCTTTATCTCTGTCCCCATTTCCATGCTCTTTTCCTAGTCTCCAGAACCTGCTCTTAGATCTTGCTTCCCTTTATCTTTTCCCAAAATATCAGTCCTCTGACTACCCCACTCCTTGATCATAAGCCAGTAACTTTTGACAACCTCTTCCAGGGAGTGCGCTTCTCCTTCTAGTGATACTAGGATTTTTTTTTTTTAAAGAGGAGTCTCGAGGGGGGATAATCCTGAAGCCAGAAGAATAAATCTCGAATAAAGGATGTGATGTCATACAAAGCATCAGGAAACCTAAGTTCAGAATCAATCAATCAACATTGATTAAGTGCCTACTGTGTGCTAAACTGGAGATACAAAAGGAAAGAAAAACAAAAGAGAAAGCCCTCTCTCAAGAAGTTCATATTCTAGTGGAGAAGATTTGCAGTGAATAGTGACCCTGATATTTAATAGTTCTGTGAGCTCTGAGCCTCGGGTTCTTCACTTGAAAGAGGGGGCATAATGCAAACATTAAATAACGATTGGATTTTTGGAATGTTTGTAAAATACAGTGTTATGGGGTCATAACTCATCTCTTATCAGTCATGAATTCTTATGAACTCAGGTGATACCAGTGATGAAACTATCCCCAAAAGGCTGAAGAATGGTGGGAAGGTAGCAGGATCCATTACAAATACTGCTTCTGTCACTGTCAAACTTTGTGCCTTTGGGCAAATACTTCAAAGTGGACATCAGCCTCCTCATATGTCACATAAAGGGCTCAGGCTATATGGCCCTTAAGATGCCATCCAAGGTGGCATGATACATTTATGAGAATATTTCTCTGAAGTCAGAGGACCCGAGTTCAAAATTAGCCTCTGCCACCAGGAGACCTTGGTCAAAGTATTTAATTCCCCAGGCCTTAGTTCCTTCATTTATAAAATAAAGTTTGATGAAGTGATCTCTACAATCCATTCTACTTCTAAAGCTAAGAAAGATCGGAAATCCTATGATCTTATAAATTTCCCTAGAAGCTTAACCTGCCCCCCTTACTCCTGCCCTAGTCAGAATCAAGGCACATTTGTGGCTACTCACTAATATTACCCTCTGCCCAAAGCTAATAGGTTCAGAGACCTTTATATCCTTCAGGATTTATTGTTCAATCATGCCCAACTTTTCATTATCCCTTTTGGGGTTTTCTTGGCAAAAATATTGGAGTGGTTGGTCATTCCCTTCTCCAGCTCATTTTACAGGTGAAGAAACTGAGGCAATCAGGGCAAAGTGATTTACCTAAGGTCACACAGCTAGTGTCTGAGACCCGATTTGAATTAAAAAGATAAGTCTTTCTGATTCCAGGTGCAGCATTTTATTCACCACACCACCTGGATGCCTCCAGTAGGCAAGAGCAAATAGTACTTCCACCAGAATGAAGATTAGTCCTACATTCTGATCTCTGCTGCTACTGTCTTTATTCCACCTCAGCTCGTGGATTTCAAACTCCCACTTGCCTTGACCTCTGTGATCTAGTTGATTTGTCCAACCTCGCTGACATTCGGGGCCTCACCAGCTTGCTATGTCTAAAGATTACTGATTATATTGCTAGTATGGTATAGGAGATAGAGTTCCAGCCTTAGAGGCAGGGAGGTCTGAGTTCAAATCCTGATGAAACACTAGATTTATTAGTTATATAATTATAGGTGAGTTCCCTGAGCCTCTTGACCTCAGTTTCTTTACCTGTAAAATAAAGGGGTTATAAGCTTTATAGCCTTTAAGGTACCTTCCACTTCTTTTTTTTTAACCTTTACCTTCCATCTTAGAATCAACACTGTATTGGTTCCAAGATGGAAGAGTGGTAAGGATTAGGCAACAGAGAAGTTCAGTGTCTTGCCCAGAAGTTTTAATTCAGATTTGAACCTAAGACCTCCTGAACTGTTCTCAATAAACTGAGATACCCAGTTGACCCCTCTTTAACTTCCAAATAATGCTACCCTCACCTCAACTTCTGGTATTCTCAAGGACATGAGCTACCTGGCTGTTTGTTGGACCCAGTTTTCCTGATGGTCCTTTCTCTTCATCCCAGTTCCCTGCCTCATCATTCCTATTCTGCTACCACTCACACCCTAATGATATGTTGGTGCTATCCATGGGTCACAGTGTTTAACCCTCACACCTGCTGATCCACTGAGTCATCAGCCTGGACATGGACTTTCCTCCCATCTACAAAACCACTTCCCATCCATTATAATGAATCTCCTGAGCCTCCGGGCTGAGAGTACACCGGCACCTCCATTTCTGACAAATCCGCCAGGATTTCAGCTGACCCCCAGTTCCCCCCACATTCCCCCCCCACAGCCCACAGCGTGTTCACGTTCCATTTGGCGCCTGCTGGAATCTGGCATTTGGATTCCAGCCGTACTTGTGAAATTTCATTAGCAGATGTCTCGCACCACACTAGCAGTCAGGCATCAGCAGAAAACTCCAAAGCCCCACAGCTCATCAAAGCTCCCTCCAAGGGGGCAGGGGAGAATGAACAGTCCTTCCATCCAGGCAGCCCACAAGCATTCAAAGAGGACAGGAGCCCCTTCAAAGATCTCAGGAAACACTCCGGCAACATCCTGGGATAAAGCTGTAGATGGAGTGCCCTTAGCAGGCTGCCTGTTCCTGTAGGATGTGGCACGACTACCTCTGATCTGAGCAGCAGTGGTCAGGGCCCTTGAAAATGGCAAACAGGAGGCTCACAACAGTGGGTCATTTACAGAGAAGGAGGCAAACTACCCTGGCTGGTTTTCCAGCCTGACCACTGATGGTTTCCTATAAAGTTCACTCAAGAGTTTACCCAGGCCAGATTGGCTTGTGCCCACCTGCAGCATTTGTAGGCATTCATCTTTGAGGCAGAATATTGAATTATATTTCTTTTTTTAACCCTTACCTTCCATCTTAAAAACAACACTATGTATTGGTTCCAAGGCAGAAGAGTGATAAGGGCTAGGCAAAGGGGGATAAGTGACATGCCCAGGGTCACACAGATAGGAAGTGTCTGAGGCTATATTTGAACCCAGGACCTCCTGTCTCTAGGCCTGACTCTTGATCCACTGAGCCACCTGGCTGGCCCTGAATTATATTTCTTTATTTCTGAATTAATGTTCCATGTTCTAGGAAGAGAAAATCCTTTACAGGGGAGTAGTATTCTCTGGTCTTCTTTGTATTGCTGCTTTGTGATTGGGGATTTCCACAGGAATCATGTGTCTCTAGTTTGATGAGTGAATGCAGCAACACCATGAGAATTCAGAAGGAACTGAGGTTCATTGCTATCTAGATCAAAGAGACTTTGCAAGTCTTACATTTATAGACTATCATGGCTGGAAGTACTCCTAGAACCTAGAATATTAGGACTGGAAAGACCCTTAGAACATAAAATATCAATGAGGAGGGGCTCTAGAATATAGGGTATCAGATCTGGAAAGAGCCTTAGAACATAAAATATCAACTCAGAGGTGTCAGACCTGGCTAAAAAAGGGTTCCCACCAGAGACATATGAGACCAAAGTGAAGTAATATAGCAAAGCTTTGTTTAGAGGAAGAGGGAGCAAAGGGAGATAAGAGGCCTATAACAAAATCTATGGCAGTAAAATGGGGGGGGAGTGAGAGGGAATGGGGATGGGGGACATCAGTACAAGCAAAGATGGCTGCTGAGTCTCCACTGGAGTGGAGATGGCGAAAAATTCTTATGAGGTGGTTGTCTGAAATGAGGTAATGTGGATTGCCTCTATTGGTTCAACTGAGGTTACTTGGGTCAACTTTATTGGATGGTCCTAAGGGGTTTGGGACTCTCAGTCTTTGGGGGGGGGGGTTGGAAAGTTCTCAGGCTTTATGGTTAATGATGTTGGAGGTCATTTATCCAGGTCTGGCAGGAAAGTCCTGATGTTCTGCAAGGTTTTGCTGGGATAGGTGATGGGAGAAGTGGGGCTTTGGTTCTGTGATCTATCAGGAGGGACCCTACAACACAGAATGTCAGAGCTTGAAGGATCTTTCAAACACAGAATGCCAGATCTAGGAGAGGTGTTAGAATATGGAATGTTAGATCTATAAGGGTCCTTGAAACATTGAATGTTAGAGCTGGGAAGGTCCTTGGAACATGGAATGCCAGAACTGTGAAAAACTACAGAACACTGAATGTCAGAGCCAAGAGAACCTTTAGAACACAGAATGCTAGAGTTTCTACCTCCCTCTGTTTGTACATGAACAAACTGAGGCCCAGAGAGAGAAAATAATTTATCACCTTGGGGTCACACAAGATGGCAGAGGTATGGCCAAAGTATATAACTGGAAGAGAACTAGGAAGTCATCTAATGAAGCCCCTTGAAGACCTCCAATAATGGGGAACTCACAATTTCCTAAGAGAACCTTCTGTTGTTGACCAGCTATGATCTTTATATTGAACATAAATCTATCTTTTATATTAATAATGCTTTGGAGTTTGAAAAATGTTTTCCAGATGTATCTCACTTCATCCTTATTTGTTTATGTGGTCTCTGAAGATGACAAATTAAATCCAGGTTTTTGCCTAGTTTGACTCCTTATTCACTTACTTGAAGCCTAGAACTTGAACCTGGCTTCTCACTGATCTCCTCAGATTTTATTGTAAATTTCTGGTTGGTTTGATTCAACTTTCATCTTCAGACACTGATTCCCATCTCTGGGCTCTTTTCATCTCCATGATCTATCACCCCAGTTCCAGGTTCCAACTTGTATCATGTCCCCAACTTCTTTCTGGACTGGTATATTCTGCTACTATTCCATCTTAAGTCCTCACCTTCAAATGAGTTTCATCCATACCATAGATCACCACCTAGACAAAAGACTTATCAGACCATGATTTGGGCCTTAGGGTCCAAGGCAGAAATCCACAAAGTTCAGCTATTTTGGAGAGGTATTGTTGAGGGATGAGGTATGGTCTTGCGTCATCTATAAAGGAGGGATTTAAGTTCAAAGATCCCTCAGAGGCCTCTTTATATGGCATCCATGTCAATTGAGGCCCTTAAAAAAATCATGAGCCAAGAAGCCAGGGTAATAAGAACATAGATCTGGAGCTAAAAGGGAACTCAGAGGCCATCTTATACAACTCCCTCATTTTAAAACAGATGATGGTGGGGGTGAAGTATATACATTTAAAAAAAATGATGGTGAGAATAAGTAAATTAAAAAAACAGATGAGAAAACTGACACAGAGCGAAGTTAAATAACTTTCCCAGGGTCACATAGGAACCAAGAGACAGAGTCAATTTTCAATTTCAAATCCTCTAATACCAAGTCCAATTCAATTCCAATAAATAATATATATTTATTTTTTTGTGACAAACATAACACTAGGGCAGTGATGGAAAACCTTTTAAAGATGGAGTGCTGGGCCCCACCTCTACCCCACCCCTTAGACCAAGTGTTATACTATTCCCAGTTACCCCACACGGGGGAAGGAGGAAGTGCTCCCATTGGGCTACTGGGCAAAGGAGTGGGGAATGTGAAAAAATATCAACAGGAATGGTGGAGAGGGGGAGGGGAGCAGCTCCACATGAGTCCCTCTACCTTTCTAGTAATGAAATCGGGGGAGGGGGTTTAAGTGCCCACAGAGAGCGCTCTTTGTGCCACCTTTGGCACCTGTGCCATAGGTTCACCATCAATGCACTAGAATATGGATAGTGGCAGACTAGTCCATAAAAGGGACTTAGATCAAGAGAGAGTAAGATGAGAGGCTGGGTCCAGCAGTCAGATCCTTCAACTCCCTGAGAGTGTTGGAAGAGAAGTCAAGATAAATAGCCAGATATACCTGGGCTAGACCCTGAGAGAGATGCAAAGAGAAATGAGATGAGCTTCTTGTCCTCACGAGGCTCACAATCAAGCAACCCTACCATCTTAATGACTAATGGTACAATGGAAAAGAAAGGGGGAGGGACTGATCATTGAGGGTGAGAGGAAATAAAGTCATTTTGAAAATGCTACATTCCACAGTTATCAAAGGTAGAACATCCCCTGGCAGATTAAAATGTGTGTGGCCAATGAATTAGCCTTACTCTTCACTCCCCCTTGCCTATCCCCTATCTCAGCACAACATGTGACAGCCCTTGGAGTTCTCATTTCAAGTGGGTTATTTTTCTTCCCTTGATGAGAGGGTAATTCATTAAAGGTTCCATACTTATTTCATTTCTCCAAAGCACATTTTTCACAGGAAGATCAATTCCAAGAAAACACCTCAAGTCTGTGGAAATTAGATCTATTAACAAGTGCTAAGTGGCCAATGGTTTGCAGAGTGAGAGTTTGACTAAGATTCAGGGGATGATTAAAGTACTGTCTGGGCTATGCTGCTGGGAGCCCTAGAGCAGGATTTACATCAACTCTTTTATAAGCCCTGATTTTATTTTATTCTTTTTTTGTTACTGAAATTAAAGTTCATTTAGGACTCTGAAGGATGAGATTAAAGAATGCATCAACAGCCAGTTCCCATTTCTTTGCAGACTGGGACACTGAGATAGATCCTTCCAAATCTCTCCCTGGGAAGGCGGCATTTCTCCTTAGAGGACATGAATATGTCAGTTGCAGCTTCCCAGCTCTAAATATCGACATTCCTCACAAGAAATCAGTCATCCTGGTGATGTGTGGGATGAGGGTAACCTTAAATGTTAACTTGACTTCCCACCACTGGAGCCAGAGAGCCTCGGCTGGAGTTTGGGGTTCTATAGATATGTCCGAAATAGAGGCATAATTCAGTTGAAGGAGAACTGGGTTTGGATATGAGACCTCTACTCAAGTTTTGGCACTACCACTTACAAACCATTTGGGATGGTCATTTATCTTCTCTGAACATTGGCTTATTATTTGCAGAATGAGAGATAAGCTGGTCTGACCATCCCATCTCCAACATTCCTTTTTCTGTCATTTTAATCTCCTAAGCCTCCTTGACAAACCTTAACTGAGTTCAAGTATGCAGAGGGCAAATTCAAGCTGTCTTTGAGCCCTAAGATGACCAGAGAGAGTTGAGGGAGAAATGCTTACTTCAGTCAACTGGACAGAGGGGTCAGGCACAGCGCTGGGAAGAGGGGGAACAGAGCAGCTTCCCAAATGCCAGCTCTGCATGTGTGCCACATCTTCACCAATGCTGTTCTAAGGTCTTTTCCAAATCCAGAATTCTCTGTTCTAGACTCTTTCACCTTTCACCTCTATCATTCCACATTCTAAGATCATTTTAAACTTCAGCATTCTCTATTTTAACATTCTCTGTTCTAGAACAGAAAGGGGCATTAGAGCAGAGGGTGTTGGAGCTTTAACCTCTGTTCTAAAGTTCCTTTCTTTTCTAACATTCTATGTTCTAAGATACCTTTAAGCTCTACTATTGTGTGCCCTAAAGCCCCTATGAGCTATGACTTTTCTGTATTTTGTAATCTCTCCTAACTTTAACATTTGATTTGTACATCCCCCCTTCAAGCTGAAACATTATGTTCTTTGTCATTCTATGTCCCAAGTTAAATTCTAGATATAACTATGCTATGTTCCAAGGTTAAGTCCATCTTAAAATTCTGTGATTCTCTGAAGGTAACCTACAAAAGATAAAAATGAAAATGGAAGAAAATAACCAGATAATTCTTGGAAACATTAAAGCCCTCTGCAAATATACATTACTCCAGAATTCAAATGGTTAATGCTACTGAAAATGTCAAGTCTTCAAAATATACTGACATTTCTCTGATATTATGGTCTCGTATAGGAATTCCTCTCTTATATGGAATCTATTCCAGCAAAGAAGGCTGAAGGAAAGAAACAAAGCCCTTGAACAACAAAAATAGATGCTCCCTAAATTGATATAATAGAAAACCTGAGTACTTTACTCAGAAACCCTGAGGTACCCACCCAGAACCTGACTCTTATTTAAGACACAGTGCTACCGAGTTTGGTTATCTGAATACTTCAACAGAACAAATCAGGGGCAACAAATTAAAAAGCAGCAGGATTTATCTCAACTAATAAAATTTTTCAAAATGGCAGTTTGGTCTAATTGAAAGAATACTCTTTGGATTTGGGAAACTTGAGTTTGAATCTCAGCTTTGTTCCAAATACTGAATAGTGGAAAGGGTGCTAGGCTTCAAATTAGAGACACTTGAGATCATATCTTTCCTTAAATACTTACTAGATATGTGACCCTGGACAAGTCACTTAATTGCTTTCTGCCTCAATTTCCTCATATGTAAAAGGACAGCAGCAAATAATAATACCTTCTTTACAGACTTGATTAAGCATCAAATGGGATAACAAATAAAGTACTTTATAAACCTTATAGCACTATATAAATGCTTATCATCATCATTACTATTACTGCTATTATTATAATATATGTAACCATCTATAACATCTTGTGGCTGTAATTTTTTTCATCCAGTAAAAAAAAGAAATTTAGAGTAGGTGGTCAGTTAGATCCCTTCAGCTGTAAACTATGGAACCTGACAACCTGGTTCAAAATATAAGACAGAAAAAAATAAAACTATTAAAGGCAGACCAAAGAACACCAAAACCGCAGCGATGAGGGGCCCACTGGCATATGGTCAAACACCCTAGTCACACTTCAGTAGACCCTTAACATAACATAACAGTACATTGAAATAATTGACCCTTGAACTGATGACCTGATTCTGCAAAGACAAGTTATGTCTAGTTTATTCTTTTTTCTAAGGCAAGTAAATGAGCTACATTTTAGAATGATTTCCCCTCAAATTATTTTAACAAAATTGATGGTGCTTGAAACTTCAGTGTTATGTTATGGATAGACACCATATAATCAATCAATAAACATTTATTAAAGACCTACTGTGTGTCTGGCTCTAAGGTAACAAATGAAGAAACAAAGGAAAAAATAAAAATATTCCTTATGCTCAAGGAGATTACATCCTAAAGGGAGACAATATTGGTAATTCAATATATACAAAATTATGGACAACCAACAAATATTTATTAGATACCTACTGTGTGTCAGGCACTGTGGTAAGATCTGGAAGTGCACAATAAAAGCAAAAATAGTCTTTAACTTCAAGGAGCTTACATTCTATCAGGGGGAGACTACTTAGGTAAATCAATATGTGTAATATTACAAGGCAATCATTAAATGAGCAAATTATTTATTAGAGCCCTATTATGTACTAGGCACTGTGCTAAAGACAGGATGAAAGCATGAGATGGGAAGACTAACAGCTAGGAGACTGGGAAAACCTCCTGTAAGAAGATGGCATTTGAGCTGAGCCTTGAAGGAACATGAGAATTTGAAGAAGTGGAGGTGAGAAGGAAGAGCACTCCAGGTATAGAAGATGGTCAGTACAATGGTATTCAGACACAGTGTGGGGGAGAATCCAATTATGGAACTGCAAGTAGGCCAGTGCACTTGGGTCATAGACGGTGGAATGCTGTATTAAAAGACTGAAGAGACAGGAAGGAGCCAGGTTGTGAGAGTCTTAAATGACAGAGGAACTTATATTTGATACTAGAGCTTAAAAGAAGACATTGGAATTTATTAAGTAGGGGGCCAAGTGGTCAGACCTTCATTTAGGAAGATCATTTTGGCAGAATGAATTGGAGTAGGGAGAGACTAGAGGCAATGAATTCAATTATAATAGTCCAAGGAAGAGGTTATGAGGGCCTGAACTAGAAGAGATGACTGTGAATAGAGAGAAGGGGATGTATTATAGAGATAAAAGAAATAAATTATGAAAAGTGACATCTTTATTGGATCTGTAGGGAGTGGAAAAAATAAAGGAATCAAAGACAACACCATAATCCCATTAATTATTCTTCATTAGCAAGCTTACTTATCTTGGCTTACTGGTATACCTTTCCCTAAACTCCAGGTCATCTGTGGGGAGAAGTCCATGGGGTTGCCCTCACTAAACCTTCTAACTATTCTCTTGCATTTCTTTCTATACCAGTGCTATACCAGTGACTGAAGAGGTGGCCCTTCTCCTTGACAAAGCCAAGCACTCTACATTCATGCTTGATCCCAATTCCTCTTATCCTCTCCAGGAGGTTGCTCCCACAATCATCTCCACTTTCTCTCTAATTTTCATTCTCTGCATTCATTGCATATCTATTGGTTCCTTCCCCGCTGCCTATAACTGTCCCCATGTATCCTTGTCCTTAAAAAAAATCTTCACTTGATTCAATCATCCCTACTATCAAGCTTCTTTTTGATTAAATTTGAGGAAACTCACGAGATACCTCCACTTCCTCTCCTTTCATTCCCATCTTAACCCTCTCTAGTCTGGTTTACAGCCTCATCATTAAACTGAAACTACTCTCTCCAACCATCTCTTCATCACCAAATCTAAAGGTTTGTTTTCAGTCTTAATCCTTCTCGATGTCTCTGCATCTTTTGTCAGTATTGATCACCACCTCTTCCTGGATATTTCTCTCCTGTCTAAGTTATGATGACATGATTTCTTGGTTCTCCTACTATTGCTCATTTTCAGTCTCTACAACCTTGTTCCTCCCTACCTTTCCAGTCTTTCCACCATGACACCCCACCACAGAGTTTTCAGTCTAATCATGCTGACCCATTTTGCAGTTCTTCAAACACAGTACTTCATCTCTTGTCACTATACCCTGGCCCATGTCAGGAATGTCTTTCCTCCTCGACTCTGACACTAAGAATCTCTGGTTTCCTTCAAAGACTACAGGGATCTTTCATTGTCCTCCGATGCTTGTGTCCTCTCCCTAAAGTGTAATTCACTTTGCATACATTGTGTGTGTGTATACATATATATATATATGTATATATATACACACATATATACATATATATATGTGTGTGTGTGTGTTTGTATATCTTCATGTTGCTTCCTACATTATAATATAAACCCCATTGAAGGCAGAACTTTTTAACTTCTGTCTTTGTGGTATCAGTTTATGACTGATTGTTTGATTACTACTAGGGAGACAAGGTAGAACCAACTTAATTTTTCTTGTATATGGCAGCTTTTAATATAACTGAAGTTTGCCATTAGGCTACTTTTAAGTCTTCTCTTATTCAGGCTAAACTGCTCCAGGTCCTTCAATCAACTATCATATGTCAGGTATCTAATATTGTCACCATCTTAACTTTTATTTTCTATAGACACACTCAAGAATGTCTATATCCAGTGCAGCGAGGTGGCTGATTGAGAGTCAGATTTAGAGGCAAGAATTCCTGAGTTCAAATTTGACTCCAAGCACCTCTTAGTTATATGACCCTGGGCAAGTCACTTAACCTCATTACTTAGCCCTTACTGCTCTTCTGCCCAAGAACAAATTCTGATCCTAAGACAGAAAGTAAGGATTTGAAAAAAAAAAGTCTAATTTCTTCCCAAAATGAATTCCTGATGTAGTCTATCCAAATCAGGGTACAATGGAGCTATCACCTTCCTCTTTGTATTCCCTTTGCCTAGCACAATGCTTGGTACAGAGTCAGCATGTAATAAATGCTTATTTAATGATAATAATACCTTACATAAAGTGGCAGATTTCATTATCTTTTTCTGGGATGCCATACAAGACTAGTGACTCATTTGAACCTGTAGTCCACTATGACCACCAGATCTTTTTTTCCTGAAGACCACTGATTCTCAATGTAGACCTTTACATTTATCCCCATTAACTTTAATCTTATTTGATCCAGCCCACATTCTGCTAGCCTATCAGGATCTTTTTGAATCATGACTTATCAAACATACTAGAGATTTCTCTTGACTTGGTATTACATATCTTCCAAAACTTCATTCAAATAATTGAGAAGAATGTTAAATAATACCAAAAGCAGAACAAATTTACAATGTGTTCTCTTTAAAGTTATATATATATACCCTATTCCTTGTGCAGTATATTATACTGGCCAAATCTACTCCAGGAATCACCAAAGAGATGAAGGATGTTCAAGTGATGGATGTTTACTGATTTGAGGCAATGATATCTCAGCATTCTCCTTCCTGACACCTAAGGAATTTTGTTCTGACCATGAACAAGAAAATATGAAAATGCCAATGTATAAGCATGATACATACACAGAAAATTTTGGAGATAATCTCAGAGAGAAGGCAGTCATTTAGATGCGGATCAGGAAAAACTTCTTGCAGAAGATAATACTTTAGCTGAAACTTCAAGGATACCAGAAGGTGAAGATGAAGAAGGAGAGAGTTCCAAGCAGGAGGGACAGATAGCGAAACTGCCCAGACTCAGGACATGGAATGTCATGTGCAAGGAATAGCACGGAAGCACAGAGAAGTCACAAAGGGGAAACTATCAAGGTGTTGTCGCAATGGAGGAGCATTCAGATTCTTTTTCTGACATGCACCCTTGGTATGATGTCTGCAGGGCTATTATAGAGTCAACTTGGACGAGCCCAAAAGGCTGATTAATATATTTCTAGTGTAAGCATTTACACTTGGAAACTGGCAAATCCTACAAAACAGCTTTAATTTGTAATTTCTTTTTTATTTCTAGACCTAACAAAGTGATGGAGAAACTGTTAATAACAGTTAAAAACTTAAAAGTGAGTTGCAAATTCATTTTGGCAGAATTCTCCTGGATGTAGGGAAAATCACTTCATTTCACTGGGCCTCAGTTTACCCCCCTATACAATGAGTAATTTAGACTTGGTGATTCTGTGAGGTTCCTCCCAGCCATGGCTCTGTTATTCTAGGAGCAGTCCATCAATCTAGTCTCTAGAGAACCTTTTGATGTCTAGTTCTATCATCTGATCTGTTAGCTATTCCTCCCTCATGTCTTCTACAAATTTGATGAGTGTGTCATCTATACCTTGACCCAAGTCACAGGCAAGGAAAAGCATCACAAAGTACCTGAGTTGAACCTTGAAGGGAGCTAAAAATTCCAAGATACATAACTGAGAAGAGAAATGAATGCAGGCATCAGAGATCGCCTATACAAAGGCATGAAACATTATAGTGAGGAAACAGTAAGTAGGCCAATTTGGCTGAAATGTAAAATATATGAGTGGGAGTGATGAGATGTAAATCTGGCTTGGTAAATTGGAGCCAGATTGTGAGGGGCTTAAAATGTCAATCAGGACCAAGAGACATGGTAGTCTACACCTATAATCCCTATTCCTGGGGTGAGGCTTAGGCTAATGGGTCCCTTGAGCTCAGGAGTTCTGAGCTATATACAGTAGGGCTAAATCTGATTGGGCATCTACACCATCTGGAACCAAGATGGTGAAGCTCCAAGAGACTGGGGGACCAGGGGAACTGCCTAAGGAGGAGTGAAGTGGCCTAGGTAAAAAATTGAGCAGATCAAAATTTCCATGCAGATTAGCAATGAGATCACTCTAGCCTAGAAAGAAGGAATCAGTCTCAAAAACAAACAAACAAAAGCTAAAGAAGGAACTTTTTAGTTTATCCTAAAACAATAGGGAGCCAAGAAAGGTGCTTGAACAGAGGATGAATGTGATTGAAATGGTGCTTTAGGACACATTCTTTTTGAGTCTTTCCCAAAGGAGATCCATCTTCAAGCTTCAAATCAACTTTTGTGGAAAGGAAAGAGAAATAAATGAGCTTTCTTTACAATCTTCTGAGTTAAATAGTATTTGCATTCTAGTCCTCAATGTACAGCTGAGATGACTAAAGCTCAGAGGAAATAAATGATTTGCCCATGACCTCTGATTTCAAGATCAATATTCTTACCATTTCAAATTAACCCAACTTCAGTGTGTGTGTGTGTGTGTGTGTGCGTGTGCTATTACAGATTAACAAAATTTAGTGTATACATATATACTTTAAAAACAACCTTTACCTTCCATCATAGAATCAATATTGTATATCACTTTCAAAGTAGAAGATCAGTAAGAGCTAAGCAATGGGGGTAAGTGACTTGCTCAGGGTCACACAACTAGGAAGTGTCTGAAGTCAGATTTGAACCTGGGACCTCTTATCTCTAAACCTAGTTCTCAATCCACTGGGCCACCCAGCTTCCCCCTGCACGTTTACTTGCATTTGTATATATGTATACATGTATGTAATGTGTATGTATAAGTAAAAAAATCCCACCTAACCTACATAATCTGTTAAAAAGTCTGCCCCCAAAGTAAGAGAACAGGTGGGGTAAATAAGGTGTGTTGCAATAAGTTCACCTCAGATTAATTAAAGGAAATCATCCATAGGAGACATGCTCGAAATCCCAATTACTTTGAATATAGTGTGATAAAAAGGGCCAGAACAAAAAATGATCTAAGGATCTAGGAGTTGGGAGGCACCTCTGAGCTCATGGAGCCTGGGTTCTTAAAACCATCTCTTGTATTCTGGACCCCTTAGAAGCCTTTCTACAATAACATTTTTAAAAACATGAAATAGATAGGATTACAAAGAAAAACAATTACATTGGAATGCAGTTGACAAAATATTTTTGTTTGAAGTATACAGAATAAAGATTAAGAATCTCTGGTTTTATCCAATCCCCTGACGTTACAGATGAAAAAATAGACCCAAAGAAGAGAAAGGACATCCATGACCAGACAGAGAGGCAGGTATGGGGATGGGGTCTGAACCTGGGTCCCACCCATCTCTTCTACGGCACTTTGGTTTTCATCAAGTGAAGTAAGGATGATATGCTCAAATTAAAAGGTATGGAGAAACAGATGAGAACTGAGAACTGAAGGGAACACAGGGACAGGGACTGGAACTTGATCTTGGGTTCCATTGAGTGCTATCTTCTAAAGCATCTGTCCTGTATATCCCCTTCATTGAACTGTTGCTATTTCTTCCCCACCCCTCCCATTACCCTGATGGTCAAGACTGAGACATATCAAGAATTGTTCCTTTATCCCACTTTCTCAGAAGGCAGAAAAACCTAAAATTTACACACACACACACACACACACACACACACACACACACACACACACACACACAAATTTGGTTTTAGGAAATACCTAAAACTTACCTAAAAAAAGCAAAAATTCATGGAGAGCAGGGCAGCTTTCTGCAATCTCTGTCTTTGCTTTCTCACTGATTCTCCTTCCTCCTTCCTTTCCATTGATCTCTCTCCTTTCTTCTCTTTCCCTCTTTAATCCTTCTTCCCATACTTTTCCTACCTAATCCACTCTACTTCTTTTATCTTTTTCCTTATATCTTTCCCTTCTCTTCCTCCTTCCTCCCTACTGCTTTCCATCTTCTCCTCTCTTCTATCTCTGTGTGTTCTTCCCCACTCCTTTCTTCTCCCATTCTCTCTTCCCATTTTCTCTATCTTTTCCTCCTTCTTTGTCCTTCCCCTGCTTTCTCCTTTCATTTCATTCCCCCTTTCTTCTTCCTTCTTCCTCCCCTTCCATTTCTTTTCCTTTCCTCTCTTCTATCCTATTTTCAACTCTTCCCTTTCCCGTCTCACTTTTAACTTCTTTTCCCCACCCCTTCATTCTGTGTTCCTTTCCCTTCGTTCTTTCTATGTTTTCTTTCTCTCCCTCCTTCCCTCTCTGTTACCTCCCCTTCCCTTCCCTCTCCATGCTACACACTCTCTAGTTGAAGACATTTGTGGAGAGTCCCTAATGGCTGGTGGGTCCCTGTGTACCATTATGCTTTCCTTATAATGACATTCATTAGTCTGTCTGACATCAATACTGTTCTCAGGTTAATATGTTTAACTTAATGAGGCATTTATTTTCAGTTAGAAAACTCCTGAAGAAGCATGTTTTCTCCCAATGAGCTAAGCTGATGAATAGATTAATAGCAGGGTTGAACAAGCAGACTAAGAAAATGACTCAAACGGAATCTTCTTTCTTCTCCAGTTATGGGCTTTGCTTGTTTTAATTTGAGTTGTTGGCCATTCTTTTCAGGGAAAAAACCAAGAGGAAGAAAAAAATCATCCCTTGGCAGAGTGCCTGCCCTCCCTCTTCAGTTTGTTCCCTCTTGCCTGGAAAGGCAGAGGACAGGGCAAAGAAAGAGACCTTGGCAGCTCAAAACTGGAACAAGAAAAGAAACATTATAGATAAGTTTCATATCAAATGGACAGATGGATGGATAGATAGAAGGATGGATGAATGATAACATATGTTTTATGTATTTACTATTTTCCAGGGTCTATTATAACCTTTTAGAGATATCAATAAAAAACAAAAACACTGCCCCTGCCCTCAAGGTGTTCACACTCTAACTCTAACATATTGAAGAAAGTTATGCATATTGTAAAAAATATATGAAGAATGGAAAAGACAAATTAATATGGAATCAAGGGTCAGGAATGGTCACTACACATGCCATGTGCTCCATAGACATCCATTCAAAATCAATAGGATAAGAGGACTAATAATAACTATGAGGAGGGTCGCCCTCAGTGTCCATGTGGACACCGGGGTAGAGCGCGTGGGCTAAGCCTGGCTGGGAGCTGAGCCTAGGGGTTGGGGCACGCGCCATGGCTGAGTCACAGCAGCTGCGGGTGCAGGAGGCAGTGGAGGCCATGGTGAAGGGGCTGGAGCGGGAGAACATCCGCAAGATGCAGAGTACCATGTTCCGATGCAGTGCCAGTTGCTGTGAGGATTCCCAGGCCTCTATGCAGCAGGTTCATCAGTGCATTGAGCATTGCCATGCACCCTTGGCCCAGGCCCAAGCCCTTGTGACCAGCGAACTAGAGAAATTCCAGGACCGCCTGACTCGATGCATCATGCACTGCAATGACAAAGCCAAAGACTCAATGGATACTGGGAGCAAGGAGCAGCAGGTGAAGAGGCAGCTAGAGTCCTGTGTGACCAAATGTGTTGATGACCACATGTACCTCATCCCCACCATGACCAAGAA
This sequence comes from Monodelphis domestica, assembly GCF_027887165.1. Lineage (NCBI taxonomy): Eukaryota > Metazoa > Chordata > Mammalia > Didelphimorphia > Didelphidae > Monodelphis > Monodelphis domestica. Next base: position 375,309,398 of record NC_077230.1, on the reverse strand, counting down.
GATGAAAGATTCCCTGGCATCTATTGCAAAATAATCATTGTCAGTAGTCATTGGGTGGGAGATGGGTCTACATGTAAAAATGAATGGAAATTTTTACCTTTAATTGAAAATTTGAAAATGAAGAAATTGAGGCTAGTAGCAAGTTTAAGAATACTTTTATGGGATTTTGGCATCTGCCTCTAGACTCGGTTGGTTCCATTATTTGTTTTAGTCCACAGGTAAATAAAATGGAAGAAACTGGTGCTCAGGAGTGGAGGTAGCCTGGAGAGCTAATAGTACCCAGATCCATCCCATCGGTGAAGTTGACCCCTATTCTACATGTTAGAGCCTTTAATGGCTTTCAGCAGGTTCAGAGGAATTCCTTTCCTGGAAGCAGGAATAGCCCCATGGGTTTGTGGTTATTAGTGATTTTCCTTCCCAACCTACCTTCTATCTGGTGTGAATCCCTGAGACAGACGTACACTTATTGGTGCCAATTTCATGCCCTCCTGATTGAGCCTTTTGCCATATACCATAAAGCAGTAGCCATAAGTTCACTACTGATTGGAAAAAAGAAACAGTTGTGCTTTTTTCCCAGTACAAGAACCTGGGGAAAGAAGGTTACTTGCCTTAGAACAACGAACAACTAGCTGCCTGGTGATCTCTTTAATGAGGCCAGTGCTCACTCCTGCTTTCAGCTGGGACACCAAGCAAGGTCATAAAAAGGAAATCTTCCACCAGGTCTGAGAACTCTGGTTCCTTCACCTTGGCTTCTCTAGGACGGCTGCTCCAGTTACCTCTTCTTGCCCTTCTAGAAGGTACAAGGGCAACATTCAGTTAAAGTCTATTTTGAGACTAACTTGAAACAGTTAAGGCCAAAGAAAGCTTCTTTTTGCTTGGAGAACTTTAAGTCTTGGTTAAGGGAATGGTAGATGGTTTGTTTGGGGGAAAGTTTTCCCCAAAGAAGAAAAAGATCTGATGTGTTGTCCCTGGCTCTACTGATTTGTCCTCTTCAACAGAAACTTGTTTATAGGTACCTCAGAGAACAGAAAAGGGTAGAAAGACAGCTTAAATTTCTGAGGGGTAGGCAGGGTTGCAAGGGAAAATAGGAAAATTTTTTCTCCCTCAGACTTCAGGAGAAAGCTGGCACCAATTATTCATTTATCACTGGCTTTTAAAACTACAAGCAAATGTTAGTACCAGGCATTGTATTGGAAAAGATCTTGTTCTCTTTATTCCAACTTCTTACTGAATGCAATTAACATAGCCTTCTTGTTCAGTGTTTCAAGGCTATGCCATATTTTCCTAGCGGTTTGATTGAAAAATAAAGTTTGATTTAAAAAAAATAATAACTATAAGGAGCAGTCAGGTACAGATAGACCCAGAGTCAGAAAGATTTGGGTTCAAATCTGACCTAAAACACTTCCTAGCTGTGTAACCCCTGGGCAAGTCACTTAACCCTGATTGCCAACCCTTGCTACTCTTCTATCTTAAAATTAATACCATGACAGAAGGCAAGGATTTTAATAATAATAATAATAATAGAAGTATATGGTTAACTAATTATAATTAACCAATACTATCTAGCATTCATGTAATGTTTTTAAGGTTTTCAAAGTATTTTCCCTATCTTATCTTATTTGATCCTCACAATAATCCTGACAAGTGCTATTGTTACCCCCATTTTTCAGATTAGGAAAGCGACAGGAATCATTTAGGAAAATGATTTCCTAGTTCTGTGATTTGCCCAGTGTCATACAACTATTAAGTGTCTGAGGCAAAATTTGAACTTGGCTCTGTATTCAGGGCTCCTATGCCCTGTGTCACCCTCAATTGTGCCACCCAGCCTGCTA